>NW_027311903.1:600000-757500 GCF_040954645.1 Diabrotica undecimpunctata | reverse complement strand
GTGGAGCCATGGTTCCTGCAGTAGGGCCAAGTCCAGGCCTTCCATGTCAAACCTTCTGCACAAAACCGCCGACGCAGCTTTAGCATGATGAAGGTTGACCTGCAGGACCTTTACTCTGCCTTTCTCTAAACTGAAGGCTAACTTTCGGGTTTTCCCGTGTCCTCTACCCCTTCCATGGGAGCGGCCACCCGCTCAGTGGCTTCTAGCCTTTTGGGCGGGTTTGTAGCACTCCCCTGCAAGTCAGTACGGACTTCTTTCGGGATTATTCCTTCTTTAGCTCCTTCCCTCGACTTATCATCCTTAGGGCGAGCCTTGTGTTTGGTCGAAGTGTTAACCTTCTTTGGCGCTGCTTTAGAGCTTTGTCCCTCTGAAGGTTTTACTTCTTTCCTTTTTTGCTTAGCCTTGACTGCCGAGGTTGCGGCATTTACGCCTTGCAACCCCGATGGTCCGGCCTCTGCAACCTTCTTAATGTACCCATCATCCTTGACACGGAATTTAATTCTTCCGATGCCAAAGTAAGGACACATTTGAAGTTTGTTGAGTTCCTCAAAGGACTCTTTGTCCATTGAGAGGACCCATACCTGCCCTTTTTCTGCAGGTGTTTTGCCCAAAACGGTCCATATAAGGGTGTTGAGCTTTCGGTTGCTGACCCTTAATCGAGTCAGCACACTTTACGCCTCCAACCTCTTTCCGTCCTCGTCTGGGATATAGACAGTGCAAGAACACGGCCTCTCGACTTCACTCTCGTCCTTAGCCTGGAGGCTTGCACCTTCCCAAGGCTTCAGAGTGGGAGTAGTGTCCCTGAGCCATTGTGCGCGTGCACTATCCGCGCACGTCATTACCAGGTAACCGGGCTTGAACGTGCTCTTTAGGAGCCTGATTTGCGGCCCTTCTTCTGGCGTTCTCTCCAGAGCCTCCAAGATGGATGTTTGCACTGCCTTAAGCTTTGTGGGTTCCATCCTGACTCCAGGGAAGCCATCACGTACTACAGCCACCTTTGCCGAGCAAAGGGCTTGTGTAAAAGTCATTTCTGACTTCCTCGGCCTCTTTTTGGCTTCCGCTGGTGGCGTACTGTGGTCCGACCTTTGTCGCTTCTTTGTAGACTTTTGCGTAGCCATTTCCAGCTTTTGCTCCGCCTTCTCTTTAGACTTAGGGGGATTGTCCTTTTGTCATTCAAGCACCTTGGTGAGGTTGGCCTTAATCACCGAGCGCTTGGCTTCAATGTAATCCTGGCCTTTTCCAACCAGATCCCTTACTTTCTTCTTGGAGGCCCCGGCCAGCCTGGCCTTAATATCCTCCTCGTCTGTCATTAGATCCACCTCCTCTAGGGAGGTGACTCTGACCGCCTTCCTTTTGGTCGGCTTCGCTATCTGTATAGTAGTGCCTTCAGGGCTTTCTACTACGGGTTGTTCGGGAATATTGGTTTCCATATTATTTTCCATATTGTTCCCACGAGTAGCTAGGGAATTGCAGTCCACTCGAGCAGAGCCCCGCATGCCCGAGTAAGGCTAATTACTGTGAGGTATCGCCTGGTTCCTTACAGGAATCGCTCTCGACCAACTACGCATGGCCATCCATCCTTCGCCGCGATGTCGTCCAGCTTGAATTGCGGATTTTTTAAAACCAGTGTTTTAAAACATACCAGTCAGGAAAGTCAACTGACTTGGCGCTGGATGATCTTAACAGACTGCTCTCAAAGTCGCTAGATGACAAGGAGATAGCGGTGGCGATGTTTCTGGAAGTGGAGGGAGCGGTGTGTGTGTGTGTGTGTGCGTGTGCGTGTGCGTGTGCGTGTGCGTGTGCGTGTGCGTGTGCGTGTGCGTGTGCGTGTGCGTGTGCGTGTGCGTGTGCGTGTGCGTGTGCGTATGCGTGTGCGTGTGCGTGTGCGTGTGCGTGTGCGTGTGCGTGTGCGTGTGCGTGTGCGTGTGCGTGTGCGTGTGCGTGTGCGTGTGCGTGTGCGTGTGCGTGTGCGTGTGCGTGTGCGTGTGCGTGTGCGTGTGCGTGTGCGTGTGTGTGTGTGTGTGTGTGTGTGTGTGTGTGTGTGTGTGTGTGTGTGTGTGTGTGTGTTCGTAAATATTACGTGATGAAAAAGTTAAGGGAACGAAGTAATGTCGACAACAACCAAATGTGATCAATTGTTTGTATCATACTTCATAGACTGAGAAATAAATTTATAGAAAGCTTAAAGTTTGAAGTTTATATAAATATCTGACAGCAGCACTATTTAAATTTAAAAATTAATTAATTTTTATTATTTATTATTTTTATTTAAATTTAAAAAAAATTAATAGAAATAATCATAAAACCACGTAACTGTAAAATGAAGAATGTTATGAAAAACTCTCAATTTTATTTTAATAAATAATAATAAATACATCAGTGATGTTTTAAGGAATCTTTTTTTTTGAGCTGTATTATCAGCAGTTGTATCAGACTTTCTTTTTTGAGCTCTTTTGCTTATGGTTGCGGACCTAGAAAGATTTTTTCAATATTTGAAAATTTGTACTCTAATTAGTAAGTTTAAGATAAACTGTCTATGAGATTTGCATCGCTGCAACTATACCACTATGGTAATGCTGTGGCAAGTTTTTCGTCTATAAACTTTCGTGTATTAAATAACACACGGGTTACACAGCATTCATCAAATATGGTAGAAAACATTTGAAGACATATTTTTGTGAATGTGCCCATCAAATCGCTAACATATCTTAATTGACAAGTTGTGTCACTTATTGCATATTCTTTATAAAAAAGTAATATTTGTTGCTTATTTTCTATATCTTTTGTGCCCTCTAATTTGGTTTTGCAATTTTCACAATTAAATTTTTCAAAACATTTTTTAAATAAGTACCCTGCAAAATAATAAACTGAACATTTTTCTAAACTTGAAGCCAATGTATCTGAATCTAAATTTGTTTGTCGTAATGAGTTATTTTGAGAAACATTTTCTGCAGATAATAATATACTGTCGTCGAATGCGTTATCACCTTTAACGTATTCCTCGTCACTATTTAAATTATTAAAAATATCAGAATATATATAAGACGTTTCTAAAATATTTGTATCGTCATCACAGTTGGTCCCAGAGTTTGCTGTCATAGGCGGTTTCATAATATTGTGTACAATGTTTATTTTAAAAGCAGCTTTAAAGTTTCTTACAGTGGGATTTCTACTGTAACCACCTTTCTGTCTGTAAATAGAAAATTGATTTTCTAAGGGATCTTGGATTAATCTTCCAGTTAATATATAACAAGAGTTTAATGTTGTCAAATCACTATAAAATTGTCTTACCGCGTTTATGGTGAGAAGAAAGCAGTCGAAAGAAGGAGGTCTTTTTAAACCCTTACTTGTCTGTTTCCACATACTTTTCAGTAATTCGTATCCTTCATTAACAGCACTAATTACATCTTTGTTTTGATTACAGTAGACACGATTACAAGGCTTAGGACTGTACTTACTTTTACTCTTCAGGGCATCAAACAAATTGTTCATAGTTTCGACAAAATAAGCCGTGTTTTCAGCAGTTGTTGAAGCCAGTTCTTGTGTTTGTACTGCAGTTTTAATAGCTGCAGCTATAGAATGACTAAGAAATTAAGTGCCAAGTTTAACATTCATTTTTTCAAATGAGTTTGGATTTAAATGTTTATCTGTTAATTTTAAAAGAGCTCTCCCGGTTTTACTTCTTTGGTCAATACCATACACTTTTTTAATATCATCGAATCTTATAAATTTGTCATTAAAAATAAAATCATTGGTAATAAAATTATTTCTTATACATTTTATTAAATGTGGTACATCATAAAATGCAAAATACTTATGCGTGTCTGCAACAAAGTAGGGTTTTTCAATTGTTATATTTAATAATTTATATAATTTTTGATTTATCACCGATAAATCACAAACTTTTCCTAAGGGTTCTAAACCGGAATCTCTCAATCTTTTGAGGTCATCAATAATTATTTCTTGGAGTATTGTAGCTCCGATCCCTCCCCGGGACTGTAATTTGGCCTCGACGTTGGTGGGAGGGCCGAGTAACTGGTCTTGGTCCCTGAAATTGTGAGGGGAGCACGACCAGTGAAACTAAACACAGTCCCTACGCGTCCAGCGCCTGTGCACCGGGTGGCCGCCGGGCACCGCCGCTGGACGCAAGAAAGGCGTGGCAATTGAGGCGAACAGTTGCGGCGCCTTCGCCTTCAGCTTTTAGTTTACCCTTCCAACTTCCCTACGGCTACTCCAAATTTCTCTAATCTCAGTCGCCAAACTCCAAAACCCGGCGGCGGTGGGGTCCCACGCATTAGACGCGTCTGCCGGTGCGGGGACCCCGCCCTCGATCCTGACACACACACACACACACACTTTTCGAGCCTTCCTCGACAGACTATCTAGGAGTAGCCGACTCACCCTATCCAACTTCCCGCCCCCTCACACCCCAACAGGAAGCTCGTAGCTCGGAAATTGTCGGCGAGGCACTGGTGGGGTCACTGACACCAAATAGGTGACACCAATAAATACCAGTAGAAGAGAAGACCAGCCCAACTGCATCTCAGCATCCATCACCGACTAGTCCTTATCCTCACGGAAGGATGAATGGTGAATTCCCGGCGCCAAAAAACGGGGACCTTTTGGCTATGGAATGGTAACCCAGACAGAGGAGTCCAGATGGAGAAAACCAGCTTTTAAAAAATCCGCAATTCAAGCTGGAAGACATCGCGGCGAAGGATGAATGGCCATGCGTAGTTGGTCGAGAGCGATTCCTGTAAGGAACCAGGCGACACCTCACAGTAATTAGCCTTACTCGGGCATGCGGGGCTCTGCTCGAGTGGACTGCAATTCCCTAGCTACTCGTGGGAACAATATGGAAAATAATATGGAAACCAATATTCCCGAACAACCCGTAGTAGAAAGCCCTGAAGGCACTACTATACAGATAGCGAAGCCGACCAAAAGGAAGGCGGTCAGAGTCACCTCCCTAGAGGAGGTTTATCTAATGACAGACGAGGAGGATATTAAGACCAGGCTGGCCGGGGCCTCCAAGAAGAAAGTAAGGGATCTGGTGGGAAAAGGCCAGGATTACATTGAAGCCAAGCGCTCGGTGATTAAGGCCAACCTCACCAAGGTGCTTGAACGACAAAAGGACAATCCCCCTAAGTCTAAAGAGAAGGCGGAGCAAAAGCTGGAAATGGCTACGCAAAAGTCTACAAAGAAGCGACAAAGGTCGGACCACAGTACGCCACCAGCGGAAGCCAAAAAGAGGCCGAGGAAGTCAGAAATGACTTTTACACAAGCCCTTTGCTCGGCAAAGGTGGCTGTAGTATGTGATGGCTTCCCTGGAGTCAGGATGGAACCTACAAAGCTTAAGGCAGTGCAAACATCCATCTTGGAGGCTCTGGAGAGAACGCCAGAAGAAGGGCCGCAAATCAGGCTCCTAAAGAGCACGTTCAAGCCCGGTTACCTGGTAATGACGTGCGCGGATAGTGCACGCGCACAATGGCTCAGGGACACTACTCCCACTCTGAAGCCTTGGGAAGGTGCAAGCCTCCAGGCTAAGGACGAGAGTGAAGTCGAGAGGCCGTGTTCTTGCACTGTCTATATCCCAGACGAGGACGGAAAGAGGTTGGAGGCGTAAAGTGTGCTGACTCGATTAAGGGTCAGCAACCGAAAGCTCAACACCCTTATATGGACCGTTTTGGGCAAAACACCTGCAGAAAAAGGGCAGGTATGGGTCCTCTCAATGGACAAAGAGTCCTTTGAGGAACTCAACAAACTTCAAATGTGTCCTTACTTTGGCATCGGAAGAATTAAATTCTGTGTCAAGGATGATGGGTACATTAAGAAGGTTGCAGAGGCCGGACCATCGGGGTTGCAAGGCGTAAATGCCGCAACCTCGGCAGTCAAGGCTAAGCAAAAAACGAAAGAAGTAAAACCTTCAGAGGGGCAAAGCTCTAAAGCAGCGCCAAAGAAGGTTAACACTTCGACCAAACACAAGGCTCGCCCTAAGGATGATAAGTCGAGGGAAGGAGCTAAAGAAGGAATAATCCCGAAAGAAGTCCGTACCGACTTGCAGGGGAGTGCTACAAACCCGCTCAAAAGGCTAGAAGCCACTGAGCGGGTGGCCGCTCCCATGGAAGGGGTAGAGGACACGGGAAAACCCGAAAGTTAGCCTTCAGTTTAGAGGAAGGCAGAGTAAAGGTGATGCAGGTCAACCTTCATCATGCTAAAGCTGCGTCAGCGGTTTTGTGCAGAAGGTTTGACATGGAAGGCCTGGACTTGGCCCTACTGCAGGAACCATGGCTCCACGGAGGGAAGATTGCAGGCTTGAAGCCGCAACAAGGTAAGTTACTATACGATGCGAAAGGAGAGACACCTTGAGCATGCATTGTATATGGTAACGAAGTAAACTGTACACTGATTCCGGATCTTTGCTCCGGAGACTTTGTTACAGGTATTTTAACCGCTTCCACCGAGAAAGGTAGTAAAAGATGGTTGGTCTGTTCTGCCTACTTCGCTGGAGAGAAGGTCTTCCGCCCAGGCATAGTAGAGGACGTTATAACCTACAGCCGAAGGGAGAACCTTCATCTAATACTGGGATGTGATGCCAATGCCCACCATCTGACATGGGGGAGTACGAACATCAACAGTCGAGGTGAGTCTTTACTACAGTTCATCTTAAGCATGGGTTTAGAAATAGCCAATATAGGAAATAAACCTACCTTCGTTACGGCCACGCGCAAAGAAGTCTTAGATGTAACACTTTGCAGTGAAAAAACGTACGATACTATAAAGAATTGGCATGTGTCAGAGGAACCTTCATGTTCCGACCATAGGCACATTTGATTTGATTTAATTACTTCGACTCGAATGGTGGAAAGGTTCAGGAACCCGAGAGAGACGGATTGGGAAGGCTATAGAGGCTCACTCGAGAAGTCTCTTGAGGGAGGAATCGGCACCATAAAAGATACGGAAGATCTCGAACTGACAGTCGAAACGGTGAGGGGAGCTGTTCTGGCCGCTTACCAGGAGAATTGTCCAGAGAGAGAAAAGAAAGGAAAGAAAAACACACCCTGGTGGAATGAACACTTACAAAAGCTTAGGGCAGATGTAAGAAGGCTATTCAATAAAGCCAAATTCAACCAGGACTGGGCCATTTATAGAGAAAAACTGACGCAATATAATAAGGAGATCCGAAAAGCCAAAAGAGACTCGTGGCGAAAGTTCTGCGAGGAAGTCGAACAGGCTCCCGCATATTCCAGAATCCACAAGGTCCTGGCTAAGGATGGTATTGCGAATCAGGTCGGCCTCTTGAAGAAAGAGGACGAAACGTATGTAGAAACCCTGGAGGAAAGCTTAATAATGCTCACCAAGGTACATTTTCCCAGCTCATCCATTGACAATAATCCTTCGATAGAGGTAGCTCATCCCAGAAGGCCTACTAAGGCGGACTGGAAATTAGCTACCGACATCACGAGACCGGAAAAAATCAGGTGGGCCATCAATAAATTCCAGCCATACAAATCACCTGGAATGGACGGGATTTATCCAGCCTTGCTACAGAAGGGACAGGATGTGATCATCCCGCATCTAACAAAGATCTTCAAAGCTAGTTTGGCATGGAGATATATTCCAACCGCATGGCGAAGGGTGAAAGTCACATATATCCCCAAGGTTGGTAGGGTAATGGACCAAACCCCCAAGTCATACAGACCAATAAGTCTATCCTCTTTCCTAGCAAAAACGCTGGAAAGACTGATAGACAGGTATATTAGGGACGACGTGCTGATGGAGAATCCACTTAGCGATCGCCAATATGCATACCAGTCAGGAAAGTCAACTGACTTGGCGCTGGATGATCTTAACAGACTGCTCTCAAAGTCGCTAGATGACAAGGAGATAGCGGTGGCGATGTTTCTGGAAGTGGAGGGAGCGGTGTGTGTGTGTGTGTGTGTGCGTGTGCGTGTGCGTGTGCGTGTGCGTGTGCGTGTGCGTGTGCGTGTGCGTGTGCGTGTGCGTGTGCGTGTGCGTGTGCGTGTGCGTGTGCGTGTGCGTGTGCGTGTGCGTGTGCGTGTGCGTGTGCGTGTGCGTGTGCGTGTGCGTGTGCGTGTGCGTGTGCGTGTGCGTGTGCGTGTGCGTGTGCGTGTGCGTGTGCGTGTGCGTGTGCGTGTGCGTGTGCGTGTGCGTGTGCGTGTGCGTGTGCGTGGGTGTGCGTGGGTGTGCGTGTGCGTGGGTGTGCGTGTGCGTGTGCGTGTGCGTGTGCGTGTGCGTGTGTGTGTGCGTGTGTGCGTGTGTGCGTGTGTGCGTGTGCGTGTGTGCGTGTGCGTGTGCGTGTGCGTGTGCGTGTGCGTGTGCGTGTGCGTGTGTGTGTGCGTGTGTGTGTGTGTGTGTGTGTGTGTGTTTTATCTCAATATTCAGACTACTTAGAAGATGATAAACATCCACGATATTATCATACGATATTATCAAGAACTATGAGAGGTTTTTAGGATAGTTTGTAATTCTTAAGTTAGTATAGTCTTATACCCTAAACTGTTAACATCTAAATAAATTTGTGCATTTCATTCAGAGTTACGTTATTTAATTCTCCAACGAACACATATCATTTTATAAAAAATAAAAGTTGCAAAACTGCATTTTTCATACTTACTTTCACATTTTCCGATATATACTTTGTACATTGTGTCTGAGGTTTAGTGTGGTATTTCACCTTCGTAATCAAGCACTACTAGCCTCAGACGAACGGAATTGTGATAGTTTCTCACTGAAATACACACGACTCCACCATATCTTCCTATATACAATCATTAGCGAACCAAATTGCTCGACGGAAAATGGTGGACACTCGTGGAACATCCAGGTCCAGTTCCACGGACCGCAAGAAGCCCGTAGAGCAGGAGACGAGCCAATCTGCCGCCATCCACGCCTCTCGGCAACAAAACCATTGAAACTAATTGAGAATTTGTATAGTGGCTCTCTTCTCAATACAAGAAATGATATGAACAACAAAATCTAAACACAGATCCTACTTGCTAACAGATACTACTTTTGCCAGTAGTAGTTTTATGTCTACTATGGATACTTGAACACTTACTAAAAAAGATAAGAACCTAGTCTTCTTCTTCAAGTTCCGCTCCTATCGGAGATCGGAAATCATTTTGGCAATTATAATTTTGTTGGTTACGCGCCTGAATAGTTGAATTGAACTGCATCCAAACCATTCACGGAGATTGCGTAGCCACGAGATTTTACGTTTTCCTACGCTTCTTCTGCCTTTGATTTTACCCTGCATTATATTACTTAGTAGTTCGTATTTTTCACCTCTCATGATGTGCCCCAAGTATTCCAATTTCCTGATTTCTATGCAATTTAAAACTTCGCATTGTTTTCCTATTTCTTCGAGAACTTGTTCGTTTGTTTTGCGATTCATCTATGATATTTTAAAATACGTCGGTAACACCACATTTCGAAGGCTTCTAGGTTTTTAATGTTGGATTTTTAAGTGTCCAAGCTTCAACCCCATACAAAAGGATAGAGAAAATATAACATCGAAGTATTCTTATTCGGAGCGATATATTGATATCGCGATTACAAAAAAGTAAAGAGAAATATTAATGGCTGTCTTTAGGCACTCTGGAAATATACCCTTTTCAAAGGAATCATTAATTAGTGAGACAAGGACTTCCAACACATTTTTTGAAAGATTTAAGAAAATTTTTGTCGATAGTCCATCAGTACTACAGGAAGATTTACTTTTGATGTAGAAGATTGTAAGGATACCCGTTCGAAGAATATTAAAACTACATAATTTTGACCTTTATATAATAATTAGTTTACTACACAAAATATATGAAGATGATGATCGGAGATTAGAATTTTGTGAAAGCATCACACATTATCATTATATTGACAATATCCCTAATTTATGATGAGAAGTATATTTTCTATTTAATTACTGCTTAGTTGTATTTAGTGCTACTTACACATGTATTTATTCGATATTTTTGTGCAAGTCTTCCCTACATATTTGTATATTAAAATATTAAATTAAATTAAAAAATATTAAGGTGTTTCTCTCTTCAACTAGAACTCATTACAATAAAAAATGCAACTATGTTAAGTTCCAACAATAATATTTAGACAGTAACTGATTCTACCAAGTTTTGAATATTAGTTATTTCTATATGAAAATTAAAAGTAATATATTTTAATATAAAGGCAGGTTTACACGTATCCAGTAACTGGCGCCAGTCTCACTGGCATTCCAGTGCTTGACTAGGACAGCGCTGGACAGGTAAGTTTACACGTATCCAGTAGCTGGCGCCAGTCTCACTATCACGTCTGGTCCTACTATGTGAAGTCAGTCGTTTGTTATCATTTGCCAGTGTCGTGTCGTGTTACTTTTGTAAAAATGGAACTACAGCAAAAGCAGTTGTTGAAAAGAAAATGTGTTAAGAAAATGTTCGTCCTATTAAGGGAGGAGCTGATTAATATGTTGGAAGAAGAAGTGGTAAAGGAAAAACGATTGTGGGTAAGAAAATGGATCAGTGATAGATCTATAACAGGAGCTTCGTCTTTCTTGTTAAAACAACTAAGAGTAGAGGATCCCACTGAGTACAGGTTGGCGTTACGACTTACGTCAGAAAATTTTGACCAACTACGTTCTCTAATAGAAAGTTCTATTCAGTATCAAGATACCGTGATGAGAGAGGCATTACCTGCAAAAATAAAACTTGAAGTAACATTGACTTATTTAGTTACTGGAATGTCTTACCGAAGCCTGAGTCACTTATACCGTGTGCCCAAACCTACTATCTCAAAATTTATACCCAAAGTGTGCAGGGGAATTTATACAGCATTAAAACAATATATTAAGGTAATGTTTTTATTAATTTTATTTTCAATTGGCAATATTATAAGCTATTTTAATGAGACCACTAGCGTCTTCTGCTTCGTCAAGGCTTTCAATAGGTGATGGAACACTGCAGCAGTCATCCTTGCAGTGGGAAGTAAAAGTCGATGAAGTTGCAGCACTGAATGGACTACCTTGCAGTGCACAACTTGCAACTGGCGGGAAGCGTGGTGGATAATTTCTCAAAGATATAGGATCCCATTCAAATTGAGTATTTGGAAGTTGCTGCATCGATTTTGGAAATTGTTGCATACTTTCAGAAAACTGCGAATTTTGATTAGCATTTAACTTCTTCGCTCGTATATCAGCAAGTCTGCATTGACTCAGTATGCTCTGTATCTTTTCCTGGGCAATTGTTGCCTGTTCATCTGATAACTTTTGTAATTGTGATGCAACACTCTTTCCAAATATTTCAAGGTCGTTTGGTTCCACTATCGGCATATTATCCTCTTGCATATTTTTTAAATCCTTAATCATTAAGACCATTTGAGATAATTTGCTGCGTTTAGATTTTGGAGGGCGGTGTTAGTTTGTCTGCAGATAACCCATCTACGGAACGTGGTGTACGTGGAAGAGCAGCTTGATTCTTATTTTCAGAACATGATGTACCTGGCTGTTCAACCTGAGGTTCATTTTGCGGTCCAGCCGAAATTGGACCAACGTGACTTTCAGATAAATTGTCATCATTGTAATTTTGTGTGTTATCCTGAAACAAAAGAAATAAAAAATAAAAACTTAAAAAAACAAACAATTAAATTATGACATTTATATTTTAGGTTCCTAATACAGAAGAGGAATGGAATATGATCGACTGTGGATTTAGAAGAAAATGGAATTTCCCTTCTTGTTATGGTGCGATAGACGGAAAGCATGTGCTAATTAAAAGTCCTCCAAAAAGTGGAAGTCAATTTTTTAATTACAAAAAAAACAAACAGCATCATATTATTAGCAATTGCAGATCACGACTACTGCTTTTCGTATATAGATGTGGGTGCAACAGGTAGTGCCTCTGATGGAGGCGTTTTTAAGAATTGCAGAGTTTACCAATCTCTGGAAGATGACTTATTGTTACCAAAAAATGGAGTTATTGTTGGAGATGCAGCATTCCCATTAAAGCCATATTTAATGAAACCGTATCCAGGGGTTAATCTTAACGTAGAACAAAAAGTTTTTAACTATAGGTTATCACGTGCCAGACGTATATTAGAAAATGCTTTTGGGATCTTAGTAAGCAGATTCCGGATATTTGAGAAGCCCATACCTACTAAATTGGACACAGTAGATGCGATCGTTTGTGCTGCTTGTGCACTCCATAATTGGCTACGCAAGAAATCAAAGTCTTATCTCACTCCAACTTGTGTAGATAGGGAATATGAAGATGGAAATTTTCTGGCAGGTTCATGGAGAAACGAAATTCAGTCCTTACATGGTATTGGAAATCAAGGTAGCAACCATTCACCCAATACTGCCAGAGAACGCAGGGAAAGTTACAAGAATTTTTTTTATAAATACCGGAAGTGTTCCTTGGCAAATTAAAAGCATACATTAAGGTTAACGTCATAATATGAATAGTTATTGTTAATTTTTGGTAAAAAATTAATATTAGAGCGGACTATTTTGATTTTGATTTACTGTTTGCAATAAATGAAAAAGAAATAATAAAAGTAGCTACTTACTAGATACTATAACTTATATAATTTTTTACGGAATGGATTTTAAAAGTTCTTATTTACAGTAACACTTGTCAACAACGGCCACTAAAAATATTTTTTTTTTAAATCATAGTATCATTAATGGGCATAGAAAAAGTTAAAGGACACTTTAATAAATAAATTATATTTTTATTAGATAATTATTTATTGAAGATAATTTATTTATTAAAGTATTCCTTAACTTTTTCTACGATTAGTAATGACAGTATGATTAAAACATGGATGTTTGGGAAAAAATGATTTTTTCAAAAATTGTTTAAACAAATTAGACTATTTATTAATTAATAAATGTCTACACATATTGCATATTTGTAGTTTACACAAAAATTATATACAAATTAAAAAAGATTAAAATCCATTTCGTAAATCACCAAATATAGAAAAGGTTAATTGTTGTAAATATCATAAATACTTACCGTAGTTATTCGCCTTACTGCCACATTTCTGATGAATGAATTTAATTCGTCAAACCATTTCACCTTGGGGACATATACGTTTCCTCCAGCACCAGATCTTGTTGATTTCTCAATCTTATTTACCTCCAAGTAATATGTACTTCTAATGCTCTTAATTTTAGCCTTCACTTCTTCCATAGTCAATCCTTCGATATCCATTCCTTCTTGAATTTCTTGTATTGCTGATGAGCGTATTTGTTTGTTTTTATATGTTTCACATCGAATATCTCATAAACATTGTTGTTCTCGATAAAGTTGCACAAACTTTAACGTATCTGCTTCGCTTAGTTTTCGGGTCATATTAAGTATTTAAAAAATACAAACACTGCCACTGAACAAAGAGACGACAGCGACTGGAACGCTGTGTTTACACGTGTCTACATCCACTGGCACGGGGCTAGAGGGGACGCAGACGAGGGCCACTGGCATGAAAAAGAGACCAGCCTTCTATTCGAGACAGCGCTAGCAAACAGCGCTGGACTGGAACAAAAAAGTGTTTACACGATGCCACTACCATGCCAGCACTGTCGTTCCAGTGTCACTGGCGCCAGTTACTGGATACGTGTAAACGCGCCATTAGTTCCTTAGAAAAGAGAACTCATATTCTTTCCAAGAGGCAAACATATCAATCACTAACACTTCACATTTTATGGGAGTAATTTATGGGTTAAAAGAAAGTTCCAAGTAATTATCATAATTAAATATTTTGGTCTAGAGTAAAAAATGCTTATAAAGGATTTTAAATAATAAACTTACTTTATTTATGTGTTTTATCAACTATAAACATACAGGGTGGTCCTGCGAAATCTTTTCACTTAGGATTTTGTTCTTTTTTTGTTTTTATTCTATTTAATTCATTAGATGTACAATATTTATACAATATTTATTTAATTTTAACACAATAATAAATATGATCATAGTTCTATTTTTTTTATTTTTAATCTCTTGTTACTAAGCTTTTGAAATCTCTGTATTACAGACCTATTAATTCTAACAGGCAAAATTTTCCATTCATCAGGATGTCTTAACTTGTAATCCACCTGGATTAAAACGAAGGCGTCGAATGTTCAGTACAGTTAAGTCACCTACTATTTTCCCGGCCTTATTGTATACAGGAGATTTGAAAATATTGTTGTTTTAAATTATTTTAAGCAAAAAATATTTTACTCTACTATAGATCACAATATTCAAGAGATAATCACTTTGAAGCTAATCTATCCCATAAAAAATATAATCATTTACATATTTTGTAAATACAATAATTCTTAAATTTCTCAATTTATTTCCCATGGCCAGTTCTCGAGAAATTAGTTGGTAAATGGTAAACATTTTAACAACTGCCACAATGTGCATCAAAATACTAGGAAAAAAGTAGTTTTGGCTTCATTCGTTTCTTTAACCGAAATAGTTTATTGTTAAAGGGGTGTACAATATTCAACAAAGAGTTGAAATTGTTTCTATTTCCTTTTTAAAGAATGATAGTGTTTAAGCTACTACAAATGCATTTAATGAACTACATCTAAATTGTAATATGTCACCCATAAGGTTGCTCTTATGGTTTTATTGCAATGAAATACCTTCAGTACATGAAAATTGCAAATGTTGCAGGTATTCTACGGACACCTGTTCGAAGAATATTAACACCACATCATTTTTACCTTTATGAAATGATCTAACATTACTACCAAAACATCAGTTTGGTATTCGGGAAAATCAGTCCACTACACAACAAGTCCATTGAATAATAAATGATATATCAAAAAGTCTTGAAGAAAGGACATACTACAACGCCCTATATCTATACATCTTAGAAGCGTTTGACAAAGTCTGGCACAAAGGTCTGCTTTACAAAGTAAAAATAGCACTATCCAGTAACTATTTTCTCTTACTCAAATCCCACACACCAAATAGAAATTTCTCTGTAAAATTGAATGACCAATAATCCAACCTCCTTCCTATCAATTCCGGAGTCCCTCAGGATAGTGTTCTAGGTCCGCTGCTTTTTTCACTCTACACAGCCGATATACCAGAGACTAATAATACTACAATCCCTTCCTTTGCTGACGACATAGCAATACTAGCTAAAACTGAAGATCACATACAAGCTACACAAAACCTGAACATACTCAGTGATAGGTATACAAAATACAGAACAAAAGTAAACAAAACAAAATCAACTCAAATTACATTTACCAACCGCCACAACATATGCCACCTGTATGAATGGAAAATGTAAAAATACCAACAGTAACAGACTCTAGATACCTTGGCCTCCATCTTGACCAACGTCTCACTTGAAAGAAACATATCAAGACCAAAAGTAGACAGCTTAAAATTCCGGCAAATGTATTGGCTCCTTGAACGTAAATCAAAACGTAATATCCAAAACAAAATTCTTCTATGCAAAGCCATACTCAAACCTATCTGGTTTTACGGATTACACCTATGGCGCTGTGCAAAGCCAACGTCGCTGAATGTCATCCAAAGTATCCAATCTAAAGTGCTAAGATCGATAGTGAATTCGAGCTAGTAAGAGAATTATTCAACAATGGTGCAACCACAAGAAGACTAGATAGAACCTGGCCCCAAGACCTACTTCAAAACTTAACCAATATAGAGTAAGGTAAGACGTCATTGGATGTCTCGCCTTCACGCCCACAATAAGTAACACCTTTACTTAATACTCTGTAATGAAGTAGATTCCAAATTAACATAATTATATAAAAAAATTATTGGGTTAATACGCTACATAAGCGAATTTTAACATTTTAAACATTTACTTCCACAGGAGCGTATAATACTATACATTACAAACTGTAGAGAATAAAATACCATTACAAAAATCTCTGTTTAATATTAAATGCCGAATTGGTACTGTAAATTGTAAATTCAAACCAGACCACAAACAGTTAAACAACTTTGAGTATTCATCATCAGCGTACATCGCAAATCGCAACTATGTATAATATAATTCACATGCACTGAAAATGACAGAGAGCTGAACCTGTGAAATCATTTACTGTATAATGTACAAGCGTATCACTATTAACAGGATATATGTTTAAAATGGTTTTACGTCAGGAAATAATTAGGAATTGCAGTGAGTTAGCTAGATATTTCACTTATTACGATTTAGATTGGATAAGTAACCATAATTATTCAGAATATGATGTAATATGAAACGAACATTTTAATTATATCAATTTTATCACAATATGAATATGAATAATGTATACCGTTATATATTTGGCTCAACAGGCAGTGGAATTCTAAGTTACACGAGACAAACTATATTATAATTCTAAAAACAAAATACAACTTATAAATTACAAATTATTTTGGTCTATTATTACAACTTCTTTTCTGCGTTCTTCCCTACATTTCTTTGTTAAGATTTGGTTATGGATTATAAAGTAATACTAATACATAATCGCTTTCATAGAGTAAATACGCCCTTGGATTCCGTGTCTATCGCTCCAGTCGTTGTCACTTACATTTCTTTCTGACATTGCTGTGGTGATTTCGTGTACCCATATTAAAAATTCATTTAAAATTAATGTGTCGGAACAAAAAAGTCATCATTTAATGCAGCAAAAATTATAGCCAAACAGTGTAATTTTTAATCATTTTCACAATGTACAGAGGCACCCCACTGTTAAAAGACAGTGTAGGGTACACAGCAAAAGAAATTGTCTATAATCCACTTAAATACGCAACTAATCAGAATATATATTGATCCTATAAATTTTACAGCAAAAAGATCATGATGAATGCTTTGCTCTTTGTTTAACTCGGCATTGGAAAACAGAAGAACAACTGGGGAACTACAATGCGAGAAATATTCAACTGATCTCTTTATCTTGTAGAAGCAGTTCACAGGAGGATGGTGGCAGTGCGAGGTACATCAGAGACACGTTTTTATACGCGTGTTTATTGTAAAAATCCGGAAAGATATTTCCAGTTTATCAGAAAGATCAGTGTTTCAGTAATCCATTGCAGAGGTGCGCATTGATAAGATTGTAATCCTATCTATTTATCGATCACAAAACCCGCAAGCTTTAACTAACAAATTAGACCAAATACTCTGTGATTTAATTGACAAGGCATTTTCATTTTTCTGGCTGGTGATTTTAACTTAGATATGCTGCTTGAGGGTAAGGGGTGGCCAGACACATTAAAAACGTTTTTGAGCTACTACTTTGATATGATGATAACTTTTGATCATCATGACCAAAGATATTTTCTCTAAAAGATATATATATATATATATATATATATATATATATATATATATATATATATATATATATATATATATATATATATATATATATATTCAGGGATTCTACAATATTCACTGCCTTCCCTCCCTCAACCGTTTCCATCTCTCTCTGTTGTTCTATTCTCCATCGTTTAGGCCTCTCTTACTCATGGCGTCGCCTACTTCGTTCCTCCAGGATTTTCGAGGTCGTCCTCTTTTCCTCCTTCCTATAGGGCTCCATTCGGTTATTCCCTTTATCCATCTGCTGTCACTAGTTCTTCTTGCATGTCCATACCACTTTAGTCTTTTTTGTTCTATGTATGTTAGTATGTCTGTTTCTATTAATGTTCTTTGCTTTATTCGTCATTACTTCTCCTATCCATTCTTGTTACTCTGCAGTATCTTCGCAGGCATTCCATCTCTGTTGCTACTATCTTACTGCTGTTTTTCTTGTTTATGATCCAATTTTCAGCCCCATATGTCATAATACTTCGCACTGTTTTATAAATCTGTGTTTTTGTCTTCATATTTAGGTGTCTATTCCACCATGCTGAGTTAAGTTGTCGGATTGCTGTTTTTGTTTGTCCTAATCTTTGTGTAATTTCTTCCTCTGTTGTTGCCTTTTTCGTGATTATAAACCCCAAGTATTTAAATTTATCCTTTCCTTTCATTGTTACGTTGCCATCAATCTGTAGATCTTATATGTCTTCTTCACTTGTAGATAGGTACTTGTAGATAAAAGAGATAAATACAGCAAATAAAAAAAATCACGATGATATAAAAAATAGATAGCCATGATATTTTGTTTACACTATCTAGTAATAATGTTGAATATAAAGATATCCATATGACATAGAAAGGCAAGTACAATTGTTAACTAACTCAATCTTGAAAAAATTGTTATAAAGAACGGATTGAAAATAGCAACAGCAAAACTAAAATGTCTTTTAAATTGGTAAAAGAAATTAAGAGTAATTACAAAAATCAAGGTAATTTCAGTTTACTCTCAGGTACTTTCTAACAAAATTAATCAATTTATGACAAATGCAGCATCAAAAATGGTAAAGAAAATAAAGTACGTAAGCATTTTTTAAATTAATATGAAACAACATAATCATTGCATCTGTCTAACTCCCGTTTCAGAGAAAGAAATAATCCACATAATAAATAACATAAAAAACAAGCATAACTCTCATTATGATGACATATTAACCAACTTAATTAAATTTTTTTCACTAGAGATTTATCTTCCTCTATACAAGCATGGTAAATTTTTGTTCTAGAAGTTTAAAATTGACAATTGTCAAGCCACGACATAAAAAAGGTAAGGTTACTAAGATGGATAACTATTGAGCAATAAGCCTTCTTCCATCATTCTCACAAATATTCGAAAAAGTTATGTATTTCAGGTAATGAAACTTTTTTACTACAAATAACTTATTTAGTACGTCGCAGCATGACAAAAAAATAAAAATGAAATTGAAAAATAAAACAAAACGAAAATACAATGCCACAAGATCATTAAGTAGGAGACAGATAAACCGACAAAATCTTAAAAACATTATGTGAATGTTATCTGAAACTTGTGGGTCATTTAAATTTTGGTCCTGATAGACCCCACCCGTCCACTGAGATTTTTAGACCACACGTCTACTGCCGGGTTAAATCACACTTAAAAAATTAATTTATCCCTTTTACTATTTTGTATAACGCTAGCAGAAAAAAAGCTCATTTTGGTACCGCTCAAACATAGGCGCCCGCCTGCATTGTACTTCTTGCAGGCCCGTTATCACCGGCTCTGTTTCTGCATAATGGTTGAGATTCGTATTAATAAAATTATGTGAAAGTGATCACTTCCATATATATGGCAATACGTACTTCCCAGTCAAAACCTATTGTTAAGTTAGAATTATATAAAGAAAGATCAAGAACTGATGATTCACCTGCCGACATATTGGTTCTTCGTTTTCTTTTTCTGCTTGTTCAATCAAAAATTAACCCCTTAATTTGTAATCTCACATTATTCTTACCTTCTTAATCTATTATAGTTTCACCGTGTATAAGTGACATTGTGAAAATGATATCAAGTAATATTTTAATAATTAAAGTCCATTCACTTGTTAATGAATTGCCGAATAATATATTGTTTCTAATTGAACTTCCTAAGTGTTTCAATGATGGTCTAGATTAAATTGTAATGTAAGCATATAGTTCAAAGTTGGTTAGTATCATAGAAGCAATAACCTCTGTGCTTAGGTATGAAATATTTGTGAGATTATAAATTGGGGATTTGAGCTCACGTGAGAGCAGTTTACTACAGTCAATCATAAGTAGTTACCTAACGAACATCATATAGTGTAATTACCAGTAGCTGTCAATAAATCAACACTTTTACTCCACAACTTCAACCTTTTATTATACCTATCATCGTCGATCGACAAGAAGCGGACAAAGGGGCATTTACAAACCGATTCAAACCTCAAAACTATGTTCGAAACTTTCCATTCTTCTTTTAGAATATGTTTCTATATATAATATATCACCCCAGCTACATAGTCATATCACTTCTTCGGGTATAGGGAAGGTACCACCTTCCTAGTGGTCTTTTTGTATTGGATTTATCTATTTTCGCCCATTTCGAGATACTTCCCGTATCTCTTTGTTAATATTATATCGTCATTTGTGGCGTCGTGCTCGTGTCCCTCTCATTGCATTCTGAACTCAAGTTTCTCTTAATGTATCCTCATTCCTTATTATATCTCTGAGACATATTCCTTTTATGTTTCTTAATACTTTCATTTCTGTAGTTCCCATCAATATTTCTGTAACAGCCGTTTTAGCTCTTGTTTCCGCTTCATATATTAGTACTACATTTACACATGCTTTATATATCGAGATTTTGATCTATGCGGTCATATAGCCTTCTCCCATATTGTGGCATGCTAAATTTTCCTATTACTGGCCTGTATTTTTATTTAACTATGTCTTGGGATTATTAATTTTTATCGCTTTAAGTACCTACATGTGAGTGTTTAAAAGACCCTTTTTCTTAAAATAGTTTTTTCGTCATAAATTATGTTTGGGACTATATTATTTCATAAACGAATACGCTTCCTCTTAAAACACCATTTAAGTATTAATAACATAATTCCTCTTAAAATTTTATTGGTTTTTAGTTAAAAGTGTTCGAAAGCGTTATTTTCTTATGGGAATACATATTTCGAAGCAAAATACACATCCTCTTCCCAAAAATTAATTAGCTAAGGCCGAATTTATCGAAAGGCACTATCCGTTTTTAATTGTCAGTTGCCAGATGCAAGTTAATATATTTGAATGTCAATATGCATTCAGACGTAGATATTTGTTGTTTAGTTGTAGAGAAACTCACTATAGTCAGCAGTGTGAATAAAAAATAAGTGTTTACTTTAAGAATTCAGTTATAGCATAATTACAATCTTATTAGATTCAGCTATAAGTTTAAGTACATTCTGAAAAATTTGTGAATAATATTTTGCTTATACTTATAGGTGTATACTAAAAAATTTAAGTTTAAACTAACAACAGGAAACACAAATCTAGAAAAAACTTAAAAACCGGCCGTATTCTATTTTTGTCAACAGTGTTTTCAGTTTATTTAGTTATTACAACCATTAGCAGACACACGTTTGTAAAAGTGTTAAAAATGAGTTCCGAGTACGACAGTCAATCTCTTGACTCCGAAGTCGGTGAAGAACAAAGTGGCAATTTGCGCTTCATAGAGGCTTTATCTAATCACAAAGTTTTATTTGATAAATCGCAGTTGCCATTAATAAGAAAAAATAAGGAAATTTCCTTAATTATAGTGAAGGAATCATTCCAAACGATTTATGGCAAAAGTATTAATGTAAAACAATTAAAAAAAAAAGATTCAAAATATGAAAAACGAATTAAAAAAGAAAGCAGATAAGAAAGCAACTAGAAATAAAAAAATTATTTTGAAAGATGGGGAAAAAAAAATTGATGGACATTATAGATAAAGATGAGAAAAACCCAACATGGCATAAAATTCCTGGAGCAGCGACAACGGGATTGAAGCCATTGGAAAATGTAGAAATGCAAAAACCAGCGAAGACAAGGCACTTTTTAGTCAGACCTACTCCTCCTTCCTCTTATATTACACCATCACAAACAAAAAGAAATAAGCTGGATAAGCGATGGTGATCTGTTTTCTATTTTGTCTTTAATTAACTCTAGTGAACGTAAAAGTTCTTCGCGGGAATTTCTGGTTGATTTTTTTTTACTTTTTTTTGGTTTGCTTACTACAGGAGAAGTAAATATCTGTGAATCGATCTATGGGGTATTTTCGTTAATGTCTGGAGAAGGGACGTTTGTAGTAATTGGATTTGGTGTTATTTCTACTGGAGTAGGATTTCTGATGTTGTTTGAGGTTGATGATGTTGGAGTTTTTAAGGAAGATGTTTCAATTCTATTACTTATGGATCCTGTCAGGTTATTATCAGTTTCCATAATTTGTTCTATTTGGTTGATAGAGGATTTTGTTGTAATTAATGTGTTTTGAAAAGTTTATGGGTATGCACTCTGGGTATATGGGTATAATAACAACTTTAAAACCTTAATATTTTTCTTGTGCAGCAATGTGAAACCGCAATGTAATAAAAATATAGTTTTATCAAATGTTTTTTTAAACCCTTGAGAGATCAAATCTTTCCTCGGCTTAATAGGTTATTATAGACGTTTCATTCCGGATTTTGCGAAAATAACATTTCCATTAAACAGGTGCACTACAAAAAAATGAAAAGATTGACATCGAACTTTCTGAATACAAAGAGGCATTTGAAAAATGCAAAGAACTAATTAATAATTCTCCCATTTTAAATTATCCTGATTTCTCTTTACCTTTTACGTTAACTACTGACGCATCTGATATAGCTTTAGGTTCTGTCCTGTCACAAAAGAATAAACCAATAGCCTTCTTTTCCAGAACGCTGAACACAGCAGAACGAAACTATTCAGTAATAGAAAAAGAATTATTGTCTATTATAGATTCAGTTAAACATTTTAGACCTTATTTATATGGCAGACATTTTACAGTATTAACAGATCATAATCCCCTCGTATGGCTAACGAAACTAAAAACTCCTAATAGTCGCCTAATACGTTGGAAAATTAAATTAGACGAATATCAGTTCGATATTAAACATTTAAAAGGTTCCAGTAACTCTGTAGCTGATGCACTATCACGAATAGAAATAAATATTCATGAAGATGATCCTAATGAAAATGACGAAACAAGTTCAATGGTCCCTATGATTACTGATTTACAAGAACATAACGTAGTAGAAAATGAAGGACTAGAAGAGTCTCAAAATTCTTCCGATAATCCTGATAAATTATTATCGAAATTTCTTAAATTCAGATCCACACAACCTTCAAATTGCGAGACGATTCATTCTTAAGAAGAAAACATTTCTGCAGGACTCCCTATTTCTGAAAAACCCGTAAATCTATTCAAAAATCAAATAATAATAAACATTACACAAACACTTCGTTATGAATTTCTCAAACGATTCAAGAAAGACATACACTTAATTTATTTAGAAAAAGATAATATAGAAAATCAAATAATTAATCACCTTATAGAAATAATTGATCCCAATAAAACATATGGTCTATTTTTAACACAAAGGAGAATTTTAAAACCTATTATGGAAAAACTCTTACATGAGAACTTTATCTATACAAATATTGTTCTTTGTCTAAAAAAATTACTTTACATTGAAGAAGAAAACGAACAAACAAACTATATAAAAAATTACCATCACCTAAATCATAATGCAATAAATGAAACCTATTCACACTTAAAGAAATCCATATATTTTCCAAACATAAAAGATTCGATTACAAAATATATAAATTCTTTTGTGACATATGTTTAAAAGCCAAATATGAAAGACAACCATATACAATACCATTTAAAGGCCCTATGTTACCTACCAAACCTCTACATACTTTACACATAGACGTATTTCATATTAAAGCAAATCAGTTTTTAACTATAATAGATATATATATATATATATATATATATATATATATATATATATATATATATATATATATATATATATATATATATATATATATATATATATATATATATATCGGATTTATTACGGCTGTCGCCGCTTCTCCGCCCCCAATTTCCATCTTTTTCTGTCATATGCAGTTGCCTCTTCTAAGTCTCTTGCCGCCATTGCTTCATCAATATCGTTGCGCCAACTTCTCCGTGGTCGTCCTCTCTTTCTTCTTTCAGGAGGGATCCATTCCAGTACTCTCCTAGGCCATCTGTACTCTGGCATTCTTTTAACATGTCCGAACCAGATTAATTGTTTTCTTTCTATGTCATCATTGATATTTCTCTCCATTTTCATTTCGTTTCTTATTTGTTCGTTTCTAACTCTCTCCAGTTTCGATCTACCGCAGCTTCGTCTCAGATAATCCATTTCTGTCGTCAAAAGTTTGTTTCTATTAGCTTTGGTGACGTCCCATACTTCCGAACCGTAAAGTGTAATACTTTGGACTATACTACTGTAAATGTGTTTTTTAGTTTCTCGTCGAATTGTTTTTTGCCAGAGAAGAGAGTTTAAGGCACGGGTCGCTGCTCTGCCCTTGTTTATTCTTTCCCTGATTTCGTCTGCGCTATTTCCCTTCTTGTTGAAAATGACCCCCAAATATTTGCAGGATTGCACGCCTTTGATTTTGTCGTCTTCCAAGACTAGGTCACATATTTCATCTGTTCCCACTGAGAGATATTCACATTTTGTCATATTCATGTTTAGACCTGCCACCTCATATTCTTCTTGAAGTTTTCTTACCATATAGCTAAGATCGTAGCTGTCTTCGGCAATTACTACCTGGTCATCCGCAAAGAAAAGTGTATATAGCTTGTTTTCTTCCACCGTTATTCCCATGTTTCTACATTTTTTTACCCATTTCACTAAGGATCTGTCCAAATAGATTTTAAATAAGGTGGGTGACAGACAGCAGCCTTGTCTTAGTCCTTTTGTTGTTTGAAAAGGAGAGGTGATTTCTTGTCCCATTTTAATTCTTGCAAATTTTTGTTCGTAATATTTTTGAGTGGCGTTAATAAGAATTGGGTTTATTTTCAAGTTACCCATTTCTATCCATAGTTGGGAGATCGGTACACTGTCATATGCTTTTTCCAAATCTATTAAAGCTATATGAGTTTCTCTATTTTTTTGCACTCGTTTTTCCATTGCAATTTTTAATGTGAAGATATTATCCATAGTTTAGCGTCCGGCCCTAAATCCCGCTTGTTCTTCGGGTTGTTTGTCTAAATATATATAATAGATCCCTTTTCTAAATACGCACAAGCATATTTAATAGAAGATCAAACAGCAATAACAATTTTGAATAAATTACGACATTTCTTCTCACATCATAATTTTCCAAAGAGAATAGTAGTGGACAGTGCAACTAACTTTGGTGCAAACCTAATTACTGAATATTTAAACTTATATAAAATAGAAAAGCATGTTACCACAACTGCAAATTCTACAAGCAATTCACCTATCGAAAGACTACATTCTACACTACTGGAAAAATTACGAGTTTTGCAAATCCAAAATCCCAATGAAAGGATTAAAAATTTAATGGTTACCACAATCACTATCTATAATCAAAGTATTCATTCCTCAACTAACTTTACACCTTTTACCCTTTTGTACGGCCCTTACGAAGATGAGGTCCTCTTCGATAATGACCTAACAATATACGAAAATTACAATGAAAATAGAAAAAACGAAATAAAACCATTTATACAACACGTATATAAAAATACTAAAGAAAAAATGACCCAAAATATAACTAAAGCAAATCGAAACAGAGAGGAGCAAATTCCCGAAGTTAATCCAGAAACTACAGTATATAGAAATAAGAAACAAATCAACAAAAATATACCTTATGAAAGTATTAAAATTCTTGAACACAATGAAACCCAAATTTTTTCCTAACTCCTGCGAATAGAAAAATAACTGCGGATGCTAAGAACATAAAAAGGATCAGAAAATAGTACATTTTCCTTTTATTTTCAGGTTACTTCTGCTTACTTCTCTACTCTACACCATCCAAGCTCAAGCTCAATGTTTTAACAACCCAAATGGATTTTTTCAAGAAGAAACCGGAATACAAACAGAAATAATTCAAAAACATAGATTTTTACTTTCTCTCAACTTAACACGTATCGAAAACCTAATAAAAAAGTTAAAAGTTAAAATTGACCACCCTGTATTACAAACGCAATATTCTAATTATTTAAAGGATATTATAGATCAATTTGCTATTCTTAACCACAATAGAAAAAGACGTGGATTAATTAATGGACTTGGATCTGTGATTAAATTCATAACCGGCAATCCTGATAACGATGACTTAAATAACTTTTATTCTCTATAAAATGATGTGTGTTCGTTGGAGAATTAAATAACGTAACTCTGAATGAAATGCACAAATTTATTTAGATGTTAACAGTTATAAAACTATACTAACTTAAGAAATACAAACTATATCCTAAAAACCTCTCATAGTTCTTGATCATATCATAAATACCTCGAGATTCTCAGCGTGGGTGTTAATCATCTTCTAAGTAGTCTGAATATTGAGATAAAACACACACACACACACACACACACACACACACACACACACACACACAGTGGCGTGCTCGCCATAACACCTCCCTCCTGAAGACCGAAGCTGGGGTGTCTAAGAAGGGCTTCTTTTGCAGCTTCGAAGTTTTAACTCGTAGTGAAGAGCCTCTCTAGACATACTCCGTACAGGGCAGGTAGGGCCACATGGAACAAAAAAAAAACCAACCGGCAATAACTTTTCTACTTTTGTTGTTATGAGAAAGTTGTAGATGAAGTGTACCACAAGGTAATCGAATTATATGTTGCAGTTATTATTGATTAAAATTCCTTTATAATATGGATAATTAAAGCTCATATCTACTACTTGATGTGTTACACTTCAACTTCGTTTAGTTAATCGCATCATAAAATGGTTCTACATTATTAAAATGAAATTTTCGAATAACCTCGTTGTCTAATATAATTTTTAGAGTTTTATTGGTAGAATTTTCATTGACTTCAAGAAGAAAAATATCGTTTTAATTTTCGGCTGTAAGAAAACTCGGGAAACGGGACTTACAACGAAAAGTAACTCGGTAGAAGTGACCCACATATAAACACCGATAAGGGTCGGAGATTCGACGGGTTGACTGGTCGACGACTCTTTTCGCGGTGTAGGACGGGGAAGGAGATAACCAGCGAAATAACAAGAAAAGTCCAAGGAAAATATTGTAAGAATGGACAGCGACGAATACTCTACAGATGAAGGAAGAAAAAGAAAAGGAGAAAATATAGATTTTTTTGTAAACAGCAAAAAAACACCAAGAACTCCTACAAAACGCCAAACAACTGAATCTGAGAAATTAGACCAGTTATTAATAATGATGAAAGAAATGAACACAACTCAAAAAGATATGAAGCAAGAATAGAAAGAAAACAAAACAAAACAAACGAAGCTCTACTAAAACTGACAGTAGAAAACGAACGAATTCAAAAAAGAAAATCAGGATATAAGAAAAGAGAATTCAGAAATAAGGAGAGAGTTACAAGAAATGAAAAAAGCAGTCCAAATAATCGAAAAAAATAAAAGAAAAAACAACATTGTAATGAATGGTCTAAAAATGGATACAAATGAACCAAGCAGCCCAAAAGAAAGAATAAAAGGACTTTTTAATAAACATCTTCAAATTGATATTACACCTACAACAGTAAAAAAACTGTTCAAGAACAACATATGGTCCTGTATTTAATACCGATTTTGGTGTATTTGGATTTCTTGGTCATTTTAAAAAAATTGTATCTCCAACTTTATACTTTACTTCCAAATTACTCGTTCTTAAGTTATCAAAACGGTTCTTTTGCTTTTTCCTTTGATCGCATTGTTTTTCCCTTATATTTTCTAACTGATTATTATACGAAATTTCATCAAATTCTCTATCATTTTTATAAGGAAATACTACAATATAGGGTGTAGTGGATGTTGAATGATGTTTACTAGAATTATATGAGTGTATAGCGACTAAAAGTGCATCTTCTAAGTCGCACTGGTTATGTTCTAAAAGATAACTTCGCAAAGTATCTGTTATGGTAGCATGGGAACGCTAAATTATACCGTTAGAGGCATGGTACTCAGACGAAGTAAGGTGCCATTCGATATTCAATGAATTAATAAAACTTTCCACCTTTTTATTATTAAATTCACCCCCGTGATCTGACATAATCATCTTAGGAAGGCCGAAAAGCGAAAATTAATTTTTTAATTAACTAATTATTGTTTCTGGGTTTTTATCAGTTCAAATATACGCTTGTGCAAATTTTGTTAGATTATCTATAACGGTGAGCATTTTTTGTTTATCAAAAAAGAACAGGTCTACAGATAAAGCCTCAAATGGTTTCTCCGGAGAAGGCCTTACATTTAAACCTTGAGTACGATTCCTACGATCAAATTTTGAGAGTTGACAAGTAGGGTATAAAGTAATAAATTCGGTTATTTCTCTATACATATTTTTCCATTTATAAAGTTGTCAAATTTTGTCTGCAGTTTCATTAATTCCTTTGTGATAATTACCCGGGTCGTTGTGATATTCGAAAATTATCCTTTGTCTATTCCTGTGTACAGAAAAACAAAAAGTCTAACGCAGCAGTTTAAAATTCTAGATGAATCTGCGGCTTAGACTAGAATATGCTGGTGTCTGATCGGCCTACGGTGGAGCAGTACGACAAGAGATAAGGGCTTGCGTCTCGGTGATACTCCTCCATAGATCCCTACCGGAAGGGCGTGACGCCTAAAATACCGGGTATATATATATATATATATATATATATATATATATATATATATATATACAAGTATATATATATATATATATATATAAATATATATATATGTATATATATATATATATGTATATATATATATATATATATATATATATATATATATATATATATATATATATATATATATATATAAAAATATATATATGTGGGCCCCGTACTAAAACGGTATTATACTAACTCTAGGCGAATATACACCGTGTATATTATTATCTGGGTAGCGCTTTATGTGGACTCCGACCAACACGTCGGATTAAGTGGACTCCGTAATAGGTTGAAACACTTTTGGGATCCGTATACATTTCTTTGCGTACACAACTAAACTCCTCCGATGTTGCCAATAATTTGATTAGTCGTAGATTTTTAAATTTTACAGCAGGTACGTTTTGGAACTTGAAATTTATTTAAATATCAATCAATTTAGTCATCCCGAAATTTAACAAATACTTGGTTAATGTAGTTAAACATTTTATGTTGGTAATTTATATTACTTGCTTTAATTATTTTTAAACTTAAGTTAGTGTCTGTTATAAGCTTGGAAAAGGCAAGTGTCCATTTTTATTTATTAGTATTTTTTTAACGCATTAACATTGAAAAATTTATTATATAAATGTACGTTCCGATGTTTCGATTGCTACGTTTTTTGATGTACAATATTTGTTTCATAAAGTAGTAAAATTTAAATTATAATAATTTATAAATCAATCTTAAAATTATAATTTTTTACTGTCTAATTTCAATATTTCGATTTTTAAATGTAGGAAATTCAATATCTTACAGATACTAAAATAATAAGGAGGCATAACACCTAATAATTTCGCTTTTAACTATAAATGTATCGTATAACGTAACGTAGCAATCAGTAATGAGTCATTACTCAGATAAAATATTTCGGTGACTTTATGGTAATTTGATTCTAGCCAACATATCTATTACAATTATTACATAATATAATATGTTCGGTCTTATTGTTTTAAAAAACATTCATGTATTAAAATAGGTCTGAGTGAATTATGCTTTGTATTTCTTTAGTGACATTATTATTAACCGTGATTATTAATCTAAGATATTTAAAGTGTTCCATACTTTCTAAATTATAGTTGTTGACTTTAATATTTTATCTAGATGTATTGAATTGCTTTCTTCGGTTGATTCGCTTGTATTTGGTTTTTATTTTGTTGATTTTAAGTGAAACATTTTTCGTGCTCTCTTCACTTTGTTGAACATGTCGTTTGCGGACGGGAGAGAGTTTCTTATAAGATCAATATCATTAGCAGATGCTAGGACTGCTTTGTACCTTAAGCCATTAATGGGTTGCATTTTAAATAGACGTTATTTCTATTTTAGTAAGCTGTTCATTAAATATTTGAATCGAGAATCTGTATTTTATTCAACTGTTTTATAACACAGAGTTTCTTAGCGCCTATCTTCATCTCTGTTTTTTTTTTGTTTAGCGTATCATTCTTCTTCTTCCTATGCCGTCCCCATTAACGGAGGTTGGCGACCACATTTCTAAAAGTATCTCTGTCTTTTGCAACGTGAAATAATTCGTCTACGTCATGTTTGTCCAGTCACGAATATTTAGCGGCCATGACTTCCTCTCTCTACCTATTCCCTTTTTGCCATCGGCTCTACCCTGCATGATGGCCTGCAGAAGACTTTATATTCCTTAGTATGTGTCCCAGGTATGCAGTCCTGCGTACTTTTATTGTTCTCAACAATTTTTTGTCTCGACCCATCCTTCTCAGCACTTCCTCATTGGTGACCCTGGCAGTCCATGGAATTCTCAACATTCTCCGGTATATCCAAAATTCAAAGGCTTGAAGCTTCTTAACTATTTGCGTTATCGTTCATATTTATACTCCGTACAATAGTTGAGACCAGACGTAACATTCAACAAACCTCTGTCTCAGCGCAGTATTCAGATTTTTGTCACAGAACAATTGCTTGAATTTTAAGAACGCTGCCTTTGCCATTTCTATTCGTACCCTGATTTCTTAGTCCGAATCTAATCCTTTGTTGATGTATGTTCCCAAATATTTATATTTTTACTCCCATATCATTATTAAAAGGATTTTGCTGAATGTCGATCTAGGGAATCCGGTGGTATGTACATGATGTTTCCATAACCAACGTTCGAAAATTTGTCTAACTGTAGAGTCATGACGATTTTACTAGGAAATATAGTGCTGTTTAATAATAATAAAGTTTAATTAACAATTCCTATATGCACTAACTTGGTACTGATATCTCTGCTCCTCGATACCAGGTAGCAGTCCCGAAAACATTAAAACTGCTACACTCATGCTTCCAATTATCCAACAATTAGAGAGTCCAGGACTATACGCCTTATTATGGTACTGATATTGCTGCTGTCCCTCATAAGTAAATATAATATGCAAGAAAGGTTTTGGCAATTAAATAGGATTTTGTATGTTAGAATATTATTTCTCCGAGAAGGTGAAAAATATCTATTTACTATCCGGATTTAATCCATAGATTAAATATTAGAATGCTATAAAATAATGCTATTAGCAGGAAAAAACGGTCTGGTAGTAAGTAATGAGAAAACTAAATAAATTTTCTTTAACATACAAGAGAGAGGACGTAGAGTAGGGTATAACGTAACAATAAACCCATATAATTTTGAAAGATTGCAGCGTTTTAGGTATCGTAGATAACGCTGTCACATAAGAAATAAAATGAAATATTCAGATAGCTAACTGATGTAAATATAACCCACATAACACTTTTAAATCCAGAAAACTAATACAAATCCCTAAAATCAGGATATATAAAACAGTGATTAAACCAGTGCTATTGACTGAAAATGTGACGAGAACGCTGACAAAACAATGTAAGTAAAACTTAGGTATTAATTAGATCAGGATTACTAGAAAAGTTGTCAGAATTATTTTCCAACTTACAAAGGTCCGAATACTAACCAATACCAAACCGGAACTAATGCCAAGGTCTAACAGATATATAAAGATAGCAACGTCATACAAGAGACTAAATCTCAACGCCAAAGTTACGCTGGCTATATCCAAAGGCTTTCTAATAACTGCATTGCTAAGTTAAACTGGGAGAATGCCCCGAGAGAAAAAATGCCCTTAGGACGTCCACAAATCAACAGGGGAGGTAACATATGGTCAGATTTAGGAATAATGGGACTACGTACCGACCCATCATATTTATCAACACATGCCTGTACAACCATCTGCTATCCAACCTACAATCAATACTTATCTGTTGGGAACTATCAAATCCATTACATGTAGTCAAACGAACTAGGCTTAATAAAAGTTATCTTAGGAAAGGCACTTCAGAAATATTGACATATATTATTAAAACGTTATTTACATGGCTAAGTTTTCAATAGGAATGAGGAGACAAAAAGCAGAAAAGCCAATAGAACCTTGTTGCGTTCTGACTATACTATGACGATGACCTTTACAATATAAACAATACTTGAGACAACTGTTTGTCTCAATTTGGTCATTCAGAATTATGTCTGTATTTTTTAATTTGCTAATTTCCATAGATTCTAATTTCCATAGAATCTAAAGATATCTTAAGGCCTTTATTTTAATAAATAAGGTAAGATAAATCCATCTCCTGAACAATGGCGCCGATATATTTAGTTAAAATTCTGTGCACTTATTTTAACCGTTTATGTCCTTATCATTCATATATGAGTTGTGACCGATATAACAAACTCATTTACTTTTCACAAAGAGACTCCATATTAACTATAGTTATTACTATAAAAATCTGATTCGAAATATCGTCGAGTATGTAAAATTATTTTTAATGAAAAGGTAATTAGCCATTTCTTATGGGGTTCAAAAGAGAAGCCTTTACGAAAATTTGAGTACAAATAAGACCACCGTAATCAGTTGTACCCTGGGTAATAAATAGTTAATTAATCGGCTAATTAGAATCACCCGTTCAATATGATTTTTGTCAAATCGGTCCTTTTTAGGATCAATTATTCTAATTATGTCTATAAATATTAAGGGCATATCTAGAGATAAAGACACTTTACTTTACTTAACCTTATCAGACATACGCGCTAAGCACAAATGTGACGTATTTCTAGTGCAGAAAATACATAGAGGGCAAAAAATAGTGTATTAGGTATTAAGCTGATCGCTGAAAATCACATAATAAATGTGAAAGTGCTATCTCTGCGGGCAAAGAAGCAAAGAAAAACTTAAAATGAGAGAGGACAAAACCAGTCAGCTGAAGGAACCTTTTAACGATGTTGAGCTTGGATCCACTATCTACGTATATAATAAAGAATAGTACGGCACTGACTGAAAATCTGAGCACAAAGCTTATTATAAAATTTGGACCAAAAATACAACAGTTACTGATATCCAAAGTCTGCAGACAAACAAAGCAAAGACAAAGTTGTTGCCTTGCTTAAACCTGGCAAAAGCTCCAACGACCACAAAAGCTATCAGTCAATATATTTATTTTGCTTTACAAAATACTCCTCAAGAGATAAAACAGAAGAAAAACTCAAATTAAAAGACCAAAGTTGCTACAGACAGGGAAGATCATGTACGTCACAAATACTAAATCTTGCCCAACACAGCAAAGATGGGTACGAAAGATATCAGTTATGAGGAGTGGTATTTGTCAATCTATGCAGCAATTTGCAGCTTACGACACCTTAAATAAGAGGGCATTTTTTCAAAATTTATATGATATCTCCTTAGGTAATAAACTTACTTGTTTTACTAGCGTATGCCTACACAACAGAAGATTTTTGGTATTTCTCAATGGTAAGAATAGCAGATGGAGAACGCAGAAGAACGGTCTCCTTTGGGGTAGCGTAATGGCACCTACACTGTATAACATGTACACAAACCATCAACCCATACCAGTAAATACTAGGACTTTTAGTATGTATACGACACATATATTATTGCACAACCAAAAACTTTTGTTGCTGAAGTGGAGAAAAATCTAAATCATGCCTTAAACACAATAAAAATAGACTATAAATCATTTTTAAGCCAAACCCCGGAAAAACTCAGGTGTGCTACTTTAATGTCCCCAACACAGACGTTTTCACAAATCTGAACATCCAATAGTGTCTAGAAATCCTTATACACTGGACTTGCTATAAATATCTTGAAGATAGTTTGTATTATACTTAGTCATTCACAGAACTTTGTTTAAAACTAAAAGGCACACTGAGGACCAGAAGTATTATTCTCCGCAAACTTGTCAGCTAAAAATGAGAAGCACATCCTTCCACCCTTAAAACGTAAACGCTTGCATTCTATGCTTCTGCTGCCGAATATACCTTGCCAGTACGAATGACACCAAAACATACTTAACACGTAGATTTAGCTATAAATTAGTCATCCAAATTCAGCGGATATTAAGACTCACATCCATACATAAGCTCTACAATATCGTAGCTACCAAGACACCTAATATTCGAAGATAAGTAGCTAAGGAACGAAAGAAACAAAATCTAGATTCGCAACATGTACTCGACGAATACAAGCCCATTTTATGACTAAAATCGAGAAAAAACTGGCCAGATCAACACGTGTGTAAGATATACAAAAAAAAATAAGCTAATCCTCGCCATCTGAACCCTCGGGAGGACTCTTGCCTGCAAACACCGGTTAACTTGTGTGAATGTGGGGTGGTAAAAGATTCTTCACACCTTCTTAGTTGACTTTGCCATTTAAATTGCTCTTTTCTGAAGGGACAAGGTTTAATTATTTAAACTGAACATGTAGAGTACAATCAGTAAGCTATTGCTTATAAAGATCATTTCAAATTGGACACTAACTCCACTTATATTGATTACATATTACCCCTGAATTACCTTACCATTCAAAAGTATGTAATATTGGTAAAGTGATATATTCTGGCTAGATAAATTAAGCATTTTTTCATTTTTTGCGGACTACTATCCATTTTTACACAAAAATATCTATTTTAGCACTTAAATATTTATTTTAAGATAAGCTATCCAGAATTATATGTAGTACACAAACAAAACCAGAAATAAAATAATAAAGAAGCTACAAGATATCGTAAAACAATAGATGGATGAAATAAATCAAGTTCATATTAATCGGATTCTTAAATAAAACGTATAAAGACATACTGACGTTAACAAAATGCATTAGGAAATTTCCGCATATGAAAAAAACATCCAACTTGGTAACGAAATCCTTTTGTATCTATAAAGCTAATTTTAGAAAAGCACGTACCTACCAAAAACAGGTATTTGGTAGTAGACACATCTATTACATACTGTAATGCGTATGAATGATGACAAAAATAAGGACTAAGGAGTCCGTATGAACCGTTTAGAATATACGCTGAAAATATACGGCTTAATCGCATAGTTGCCAAACTATCAGAGCTTACTTAAACCGATATACTTCCAATATACAGTGAAAAAGTCCTGAACGACCCCTATAATATATACACATGAACTAAGCGATATACATTTATGATACAGGGGTACTTATGGACTCTACAAAATTTATGCCGTAGATATATATATATATATATATATATATATATATATATATATATATATATATATATATATATATATATATATATATATATCTACGGCATAAAATGGACTCCGCCCATGTTAAAATTCAGGTTCAATCGAGCTCCGTGGTCAAGTGGGTACCGATATACGGAGCTCACTGACTATAAAGAGCTCAGGGCTAAATGGATGAGGATCAAAAAAACAAGTTTTGAAAAATTATTTTTTTAAGTTTAAAAACTAGAAATAAAAATAATTAACAGAACGAGCACTTCATTTTGGTTACTAAATCTTATAGTAACTTACAGAAAACGCATAGATTATGTTTTTGGGTTATCAATTTTCAAATTACTATAAATATAAATTTATTTATCTTTTGATGTCATGAAATCTTAGGCTAAATGAGTAAGGGTCCACTGACGTGTCTTAAAATGAAACTAAAAATACAGATAACGTAGTCTATATTTTCAAAAGTAGTATCATACAGATCTGATGCTGTTGATTACACAAAGCTACAAATACAGTAGAAAATTGTTAGTAATGGATACATTGAAAAGCTTAGGTTAAGTGGCAGTGCGTCAAAATATGCTTGATTGAGACTTTACAGAGCAATTTTTTTTAAATACTGATTATCATCTGCTTTTACAATATGCTAGCTCTGGCAGGTCAAAACAGTCTTCTGGTAGTGCAATTTTTTTCCTCTTAGGCTTAGTAACAATACTTTTTTCATTTATGCCATTAACAGTCTGACGATGTAACATCGAAGGTGATGAGAAACGATGTTTAGTTGCCGTACAGGTCTTGTTTTGAACAAACAACTTTTTGTATACAAAGGAAAAAGAAACTTAGTCCATTACTTAAATATTTCCTGGATACCTGCTTCCAAATTTTCACTCAATTTTTTTATAATATTTTCGAATAATTGTAATTTAAAACGAACGGCGTGTATTTCGACGTTTTTTAATAACGATCTTAAAAATATTTACTGGACTAGTTTCACGTCCCTTGGCACACCCTAACATGTACTCGAAGATCATAAGTGGTTTGAAACTTTTTTAATGATAAGTGGACTCTCGTCTGGCATATATCATTTGGGGTTTATATCTATTAGATAATTATATACAAATATACTTAAAAAATATATTTCTTAACACCTTCGCTGCGCCACCAGTTGAAAAAGACTGGTAACTACGTTTGCAGAAATTACGGCTAAAAATAATTACATGTATTTCCATCTGGCAAGTAACGTACAAATGAAACGCGTTGGTAAAAACTAACATTATAGGTACCTATATTATTGTCTGAAAAAGATCTGTCTAATAGAGGGATAATTTAGTACCAATTGTATTCGAGTGGTAACGCATACAAGTAATTTATTTTTCATTGTAAGATTCCCAGATGAATTCATCTGGCGATTAATTTCATTTCTAATTACCAGTTTGGTTTAGTTACCTCGGTCGAGCCATAATATTGTTTAAAATATGTGTATAAGAATTGAGTAAAATGAGTAGTAGAATTGGTAAATTAGTAAATTTGGCGTTCCAGAATGCAACTACAAGTGGTAGTTGTGTAGACCTCAATCAGAATTTTGATTGGCACCAAAAAACAATTATAAATACTTTGAGCGAATCAGAAGAAGAACCCTTTAGCAACCATTCGGACTGTGATTCTAATTATGCTCCTTCTGAATTCTGAACTAATTCAGATAATAACGAATATAAAATCAGTTCCGCGAAAACATATACGAACTAAACTCGTAGGGCCTGGTAACAAAAAAAGGCGAAATTGTATGGAATATTTCAAGAAGCTGAAAGAAACAATGAAAAGTAAAGAAGCTGATAAAAAGGTTTAAAGTTACTACATACTGCAGCATATGCGAGAGAAAACCTGCTTTATACCATGTTTTAATTTTAAACACAATGCATAAATTTTAAAACTTATTCTCACAAATAATAATTAGTATTTGTTATTTTTATATATTATGAAAAATATGTATTTTGTTCTCAATAAACGTTTTGGTTTCATTTTATTTGAAAATATTATATGCACTTCTTAAACATTTTAATTTTTGCTTTACCAAAAGGAATAGCCTGGTACTGATATAGTGTCCATCAAGTTTGTATATTCCTTGTATGTATACAACTATTACTTACTACACATAAATCTTTAAAAATTGACAGATAGATCTCACATTTCTTAAGAACTACCAGTATTTTGCGACTGGTGTATCTAAATACAGAATTCTACAGTACCAATCAATTACAACTGGTAAGCATACAAGATAATAATTGAATTTTTCGTAACCGCAGCGAAGGTGTAAAAAAAAAGTGATCGGTGACCAACGAAGACATTAAAATTTTCAATATGGTGGCACTTAACCTTTTAATTAGTGCTACTTTATGTATGGCACGCCGAAAAATTTTAAAATTTAAATTGGCCCTTTGATTAAAAATGTTGCTCACCCCTTGCATAATTGGTTAATTTTGGTATCTTCGATAAAAATGATATTTCCTTAATTGCCTCCGATTTAGAAACTTCAGAACGGGAACCGTCGTAGATATGTTTTAGCATACGTTTCGCAAAAAAAACGTAACCCCTAAAAAATTCCCTAACGCAAAACACTGACGCAACTTTTATGGTGTCAACAACATGTGTCATATATCTCTACTTATTAAATCATAAATTTCGTTCATAAGAAATACCATTGATAATCAAACATACATAATGTCACGTATTTCATTCGATTATCACTTAATTGCTTCCAGTAAATTTTTATTGTTTATTATTTATGTAATAATTTATCTACACATTTTTGCACTATTGCGTATATTTTGTCTTTAGAGACAGTACACCTATGTGGTATATTTTTACGAGCGGCAGATTTTTTCTATTGGAGTTAAAATGATTTTATGCATATCTATATTTAGAAATATGGTATAGGGCTCTTTGAAGTTGGATTTTAGTATTATCACTATTTTAATGTAAATGGATATAGTGCAGTGTATGTGTGTAGAGACAAGGAAGGTGGAGGTGTAGGGATATTTATTAAGGACTGTTTTGATTATGCTGAAGTCCATAGATATATCACAAAATGTTCAATAGTTTTCTTACAGATCAATAGGTATTTGAAAATGGGAGCAATATACAGTCATCATGATTTTCATCACAACGATCTTTTATTTAATTTTATTTAATTTTATTTAATTTTATTTAATTTTATTTAATTTTATTTAATTTTATTTAATTTTATTTAATTTTATTTAATTTTATTTAATTTTATTTAATTTTATTTAATTTTATTTAATTTAATTTAATTTAATTTTATTTAATTTTATTTATTTTATTTAATTTTATTTAATTTTATTTAATTTTATTTATTTTATTTAATTTTATTTAATTATATTTAATTTTATTGAATTTTATTTAATTTTATTTAATTTTATTTAATTTTATTTAATTTTATTTAATTTTATTTAATTTTATTTAATTTTATTTAATTTTATTTATTTTATTTAATTTTATTTAATTTTATTTAATTATATTTAATTTTATTGAATTTTATTTAATTTTATTTAATTTTATTTAATTTTATTTAATTTTATTTAATTTTATTTAATTTTATTTAATTTTATTTAATTTTATTTAATTTAATTTAATTTAATTTAATTTAATTTAATTTAATTTAATTTAATTTAATTTAATTTAATTTAATTTAATTTAATTTAATTTAATTTAATTTAATTTAATTTAATTTAATTTAATTTAATTTAATTTAATTTAATTTAATTTAATTTAATTTAATTTAATTTAATTTAATTTAATTTAATTTAATTTAATTTAATTTAATTTAATTTAATTTAATTTAATTTAATTTAATTTAATTTAATTTAATTTAATTTAATTTAATTTAATTTAATTTAATTTAATTTAATTTAATTTAATTTAATTTAATTTAATTTAATTTAATTTAATTTAATTTAATTTAATTTTATTTAATTTTATTAAATTTTATTAAATTTTACTTAATTTTGTTTAATTTTATTTAATTTTATTTAATTTTATTTAATTTTTTTTAATTTCATTTAATTTTATTGAATTTTATTTAATTTAATTTTATTTTATTTAATTTTATTTTATTTAATTTTATTTAATCTTATTTAATTTTATTTAATTTCACTTAATTTTATAATTTTATAATTTTTAATTAATTAAATTTTTTAAATTAAATAATTTTTATTAATTTTTATAATTTTTTGTAATTTTTTATAAATTTTTATAATTTTTTATAATTTTCAGTGTTTTATTGTTATATAAAATGAATTTCCATCAAGTAACTGTTGAATCCATCACTTATTAAAAATATCTTATTTAAACTTTGTAAAAGCATTGTTAACGTAGTACTCATAAAACCAATTTGGTTAGTCAATATGTATATTGAATTAGACTTGTAATTTATTAAATTTTTTGAACATTTTAGAGAGCGGTCGCCTGGAAACGCGAATAAATAGCAAGTTGCAATAAAGGCGGTTGGAAAGAAGAAAAGAAGACCAACAAATCGACATTTAACAAGGCATATTTTTATCCAATCTGATTTTTTTTTAATTTTATACTTTTTAACATTTATCAAATTTATTGAAAATTTTAGAGCGGTCGCTTGGAAACACGAATAAATAGAAAGTTGGAAAGCATACGACTGAAAAGAGGAAAAGAAGACGAACAAAACGACATTCAACATACCAATAGTTTTATCCAATCTGAGTTTTTTTTTTAATTTGATGCTTTTTACTATTCATCAAATTTTCTTAAAATTTTATAGGGCGGTCATCATTTAGAGTCGTCGAAAGGTCCAAACGGCTGTAAACTAACCTATTGTACTATATTTATAAACTGTTCATCCATTTTGCTTATATTTTTCGTTATTCAGCTATTTTAACCAAAATGTAAGATTTACGATTATAACCACATTATAAAATTCGAGGAGGTGCAAAAGATTTGCCTTGGTTTTTGGCAGTCGTTTAAAAACGCAAATAGATCCGAAGTTATAATGAAGATGGTTGAAGAGACAGAAAAAAGACAAGCCCATAGACATGCAACAAGGTATAGTTTTATCCTGTCTGAGTATTTTTTAAAATTATATGCTTTTTACCATTTATCAAATTTTCTTAAAATGTCAGAGAGTGACCATCATTTAACGTCGTGGAAAGGTCCAAACGGTTGTAAACTAACCTATTGTACTATATTTATAAACTGTTTATCCCTTTTTTTTGTATTTTTCGTTATTCAGCCATTTTAACAAAAATTTAAGATTTAGTATTAGTCACATTATAACATTCGAGAAGGTGCAAAAGATTTGCCTTGGTTTTTGGGCGGTCGCTTGAAAACGCGAATAGATGCAAAATTACAATAAAGATGGCTGAAAAGAGGGAAAAAAGACGAGCCCATAGACATCCAACACAGCATCCTTTTATCCAATCTGAGTATTTTTTAATTTGATGCTTTTTACTATTCATCAATTTTGCTTACAATTTTATAGGGCGGTCATCATTTAGAGTCGTCGAAAGATCCATACGGCTGTAAACTAACCTATTGTACTATATTTACAAACTGTTTATCCATTTGGTTATAGTTTTCGTTATTCAGCCATTTAAACCAAAATAAAAAAATTACCATTATAATCACATTATAAAATACGAGGAGGTGCAAAAGTTTGCCTTGGTTTTTGGGCGGTCATTTGAAAACGCTAATGGATGCAAAATTACAATGAAGATGGTTGAAAAGAGGGAAAAAAGAAGAGTTTATAGACATCCAACACGACATCGTTTTATCCAATCTGAGTATTTTTTTTTTAATTTATGCTTTTTACCATTTATCAAATTTTCTTAAAATTTCAGAGAGGGGTCATCATTTAAAGTCGTCGAAAGGTAAACTAACGTATTTTACTATATTTATAAACTATTTATCCGTTTTACTTATATTTTTCGTTACTCAGCAATTTTAAGCAAAATGTAAAATTTACAGGTATAATCACATTATAAAATCTGAAGAGGTGCAAAAGATTTGCCTTGGTTTTTGGCGGTTGTTTAAAAACGCAAATAGATCCGAAGTTATAATGAAGATGGTTGAAAAGTGGTAAAAATACAAGCCCATAGACATGAAATAAGGCATAGTCTTATCCAATCTGAGTATTTCTTAAAATTTAGGCTTTTTACCATTTATCAAATTTTCTTAAAATTTCAGACAGCGGTTATCAGTTACAGTCGTCGAAAGGTCCAAACCACTGTAAACTCACCTATTTTACTATATTTATAAACTGTTTATCCATTTTGCTTACCTACCTATATTTTTTGTTATTCAGCCATATCACGTAAGATATACGATTATAATACGTGTTTAAAATACGTTTTTAAAATTTAGGCTTTTTACCATTTATAAAATTTTCTTAAAATTTCAGAGAGCGGTCATCATTTACAGTCGTTGAAAGGTCCAAACCACTGTAAACTCACCTATTTTACTATATTTATAAACTGTTTATCCATTTTGCTTACCTACCTATATTTTTTGTTATTCAGCCATATCACGTAAGATATACGATTATAATACGTGTTTAAAATACGTTTTTAAAATTTAGGCTTTTTACCATTTATAAAATTTTCTTAAAATTTCAGAGAGCGGTCATCATTTACAGTCGTTGAAAGGTCCAAACCTCTGTAAACTAACCTATTTTACTATATTTATAAACTTTTCATCCATTTTGCTATTATTTTTCGTTGTTTAGCCATTTAAACCAAAATGTAAGATTTACCCTTATAATGACATTAAAAAATTCGAGGCGCTGCAAAACATCTGCCATGGCTCTTGGGCGGTCGCTTGAAAACGCGAATAGATGAAAAATTACATTGTTGAAAAGAGGGAAAAAAGACGAGTCCATAGACATCCAACACGACGTCGTGTTATCCAATCTGAGTTTTTTTTTTAATTTATGCTTTTTACCATTTATCAAATTTTCCTAAAATTTCAGAGACCGGTCATCATTTAAAGTCGTCGAAAGGTCCAAACGGCTGTAAACTAATCAATTTTACTATATTTATAAACTTTACTATATTTATCCATTTTGCTTACCTATATTTTTTGTTATTCAGCCATATCAAGTTATACGATTATAATCACATTAAAAAATTCGTGGAGGTGCAAAAGATTTGTCTTGGTTTTTGTGCGGTCGCTTGAAAACAGAAATAGATCAAAAGTTACAAAGAAGATGGTTGAAAAGAGAGAAAAAAGATGAGCCCATATATATCCAACATGGCATAGTTTTATCTAATCTGAGTATTTTTTAAAATTGTATGCTTTTTATCATTTATCAAATTCTCTTAAAATTTTAGAGAGCGGTCAACATTTACAGTCGTCGAAAGGTGCAAACGGCTGTAAACTAACCTATTGTACTATATTTATTTGAAGTCCTGGATATGTCTTGCTATTGTAACCTCAATTTTCTATAAACCTGCACAAAAATTTAAAAATGGTTAATTTTATTCCCATCACCTCAGCAACGAATTGCTGCAACTGTTTATCTCCAATAAAAGTCAAAATAAGGTTAATTACTCAGACATAAAAGAACTCACATTTCAGTCGGAAAACTCTAAAATGGAAAAGCGAACAAACTTACTACACACAAAAAATCATAAAACGCAAATGATAAAAATTACCTATCTATACTTTTTTTTAACAAAAATAAAACACTTTCACAACTTTGGAATTTTATCTGCTCTTAAATACCTAAAGAAGGTTTTACACGTATATCTTCTGCTTAAAATTTATATCTACTTTTAAACTTTTTTTTTTGTTTTGAAACTTATGCGATACTTTTGTGGCGAGTGTATAAAAGGATCAGACAGTTTAAAACCCTCTCGAAAACTTTCAGGAAAGTACTGTTTTATGAACCCCGCACGTTATTAATTTTTTTGTTTTTATTTTTACATTATATTAGGTAACACGGAAACTGTTATTCTCACTTTGACTTCATAAAGCATAACTGGAGATTCCAATATTAGTGTTTCTTAACGTAATTTCCTTTATTATTCTGTTTTAAATCCAAAACTGGAGTTCGAACGTGTATAAAGGAGTAATCATGCCATCTTTTTCTGCTTCTCTCTTATCTTTATAAACCGTAGTGCTATCGATAAATCATAATTATAGTTAGTGTTATTATAAACTTGGACAACTTACGTACCTATGTATTAAAACATTTATTTACATTTTTTGGTGCAAATAATAATTAGTATAACGAAGAAATCAGCGAAAAACTAATCCTGCCCACCAGTGGCGTGGGCAGATCTATATTGGATTTGAGGTTAAAGACTAATTTCATCGTAGTTAACACCAAATAATTTTAGTGATAAAATGTTGTTTGCTTTTAACTACAAGGGCGACAAAACATCGAACAGATCTCCAATTGCTCTAAATTCTACATGGTGTCTCAAAACACAAATAGTAATGTTTCAAGCCGAACTCCTTCATTGGTTTTTCCTGCTGAAGCTGAAAATCTTAAGGCATTTGACTGCGTAAAGGCAGTAGGTGACGCTATTGGTCCTAAATATATCTCTCTTGCATCTAGAATATCCAATAATCGAATCTGTATATCGACGGCAGAAAGGCAGGACCTCATAACTAACAAATTTGCATAAAACGAGATTTTTCGGTTTAGAATAAGTAGCGGCATCTATTAACCAGTGGTTACAGCTGGAAAAATTTCCGGAAGGCTTTAAATTACAGAAAATGGTACCTCGTAACTTTTTGCAGCCATTATGTTGATGCAGTACCTCGTAATTGTCAATTTAGCCATGCTAAAATATATGTTTCACACCTCGATTCTGTGCATACTAATCATTGCTTTTCTAAGCTTATTTGTCGCTATATATTGGCAATATTTTACAAGAATTACGAGAAACGGTGCAAAGAGGAAAATCATAAAGTACTTTATCTAAAACTATTCAAGAACGTGGTAAACCAGATAAAAATTTCTTTGTTTCAGCCTCGCAAAGATCAATGCGATCTTTGTTTTATGTATAAAATGGCAATTTCGACCACAAAAATTAAGAAAGAAAAATTTGGCAAGTTCTTAAAAAGAACAAGACAAGGAAAAAGCATTAAAAGGAGCCGTGCAGTTGTCTCCACAAATACCTGCAAGCGCACTTTATTATAAGACTAAATTGTGTTGTCACAACTTTACATTGTAACTTGGTAACAAATAAAAATAAATTCTTCCAGAATTTATTTGATACTTTTAATTAAGACAAAGTTAATATGTTATTATTATTTTTTTAATAAATTATTTAAAGACATAAAGTTGTTTTTCTTATTTAAAAATTGAGCACTACTTCGTAAGTGAACTCTTAGATAAAACATTACCTTGTAACTAGTGTCATTTTACTTAAATTCAAAATTACTCTAAAAAATATTTGTTTGTTTTATTTTGCTCACCAAAGGTAATCCTATTTCACAAAAAACATAATAAGATGCTCCCTAAATGAAATATGATACGGTTTTTTGTTCTCCTCTAAAATCATCATCTTGCCACTTACAAGTTCCTGCTTTTACGCCGTCGATATATTAAAATTTCTCGAATTTCTCTTACTAAAAGAATAATAATCTCAAATATTTTGTACAGAATGCTATCGAAGATAGTATACGATCAGTAAAAAGAACAGGAAAACGATAGAACGACAACTTACTGGAGGAACATTGAAAAACAAAAAGAGTCCTGTCTACATAAAAATAAGAACAAGAAGAAAAAGAAGAAGAAGAAGAAAATACCGAAGACTTTAATGTGAAACCTACTGAAAACACAAGGGAACTAGATCAGCCAATTGCACCTCCCACCTCTACAAACAAACGAGGATATTCTGAAGTTCAAACCAGTTCCACTGATCCAGAACTAGTTCTAATGTGATGGCTCTCCCTAAAATAAATACCAAAAAACCATAAAAGAAACGAAGGGTCTTCTTCACAAAATGCACTCAAGGAAACTGCAAAACAGTCTATTAAAAATATGTACCATCAATACCCCGAAATATTGCATGCCTTCTGACAACATGATCGCATTTATAGAAAATACTTTCGGTTGTAGTGACCAATATGCTGAGGCCAAAAATTTCGCTAATAAGGTCACAATTCTAATTTACATCCGCTACATCGAATTTTTACAGAAAGATCTGTGAAAATCAGAATAACTCGCATAATAAAAAAAATAATAAATTGAACATTGACTTAAATGAAACTGAAAACTCGCCAAGCTCTAATATCTCCCAAGAACCAGCGATGATGATTACCATTCTGATTTATCCCAACTATCCGAAAAATCATTCCATTGATACTAACATCATCCATCACTCAAACTTCACGCTAATACAGTGTAACTGCGATGGTTTTCATCCTGTCCTGTAAAATCTGCAATCCCTTATATCTGATCACTCTCGCGATTTTCTTTGCTTACAGGAAACCAATTTTACCACAGCTCAGAATCCTTGCTTAAAAGATTTTGTTGCTTACAACTATATTAGAACTAGTCATTTACATGCAAGTGGCGGAACTTCCATCTTTATACTCAAAGCACCACCAAGAGTTTTCTTTAAATACTAATTTGGAGGCAATAGTAATAACTCCCTGGTGTATCAATAAAGTAGTCGTTTCTAGTATATACATTCCTTTTTACGTTAACTTCGGAGCTAACAGAGCTCCGATCAATTCCATCTTATTCAACAACTTTTCGTTCCGTTTGTATTAGTTGGCGATTTCAATGCCCATAATACACTATGAAGATCTAAATGAACATTTGGTCGAGGAAAAATTATCGAGCAGATAATAAACAATACCAATATTAACCTTTTAAACGTTGGAAACTCTACATATTTTCATATACAATCCAGAACGTTTTTCTCCATAGACTTGAGTTTTTGTAATCCCAAAATCGCTCCTCTCTACCACTGAGACATTCTTCAAAATTTATATGATAGTAATCATTATAAGAATACAATTCATATTTATAATAGTTCACCTAAAACCAACTATGTTTATGAAAAATGGAAAATTTCTCAAGCAAACTGGGATTTTCTTAGTAAAATTCTTAGGGATTTAACGGATATAATTTATCTTTAGAAATAACGTTGATGAATCTCTAACGCACTTTACGGATTACCTTATCTCTGCTGCTGACCAATTCATAGGTAAATATGTGATAAATTAAATTCCTCAAGGAAAACTGAAAAACACGCTTTTAAAAGGTGAGTGCAAAATCAAATCGAATTCTATAAGTGAGCAGAAAAGTATCGTGAGCAAACTTTGTGAGTTCTATTTCTACAGATTTCCGGACAAAAATTACGCAGATGAAGGTTGTAAATACAACTTCTTCAAAATCTGTAATAATTTATGAAGATAATGTAGTTAAGGATGATCAACATAAATAACTTACATACTGGACAACACTTCCATGACAAAACCAAAGCCAACTTTTTTATTCCGTACGCGAATAATAATACACCCCTTGCTTTAGATCAGTCGAATCCAATTAATCACCATCTCTTTTACAAAAAATTCAGCAGTAGGTTCTGATAACACTGTCAATTTTCCTTAAAAATATTCATCAAGCAACGCTATCCAAACTCCTCGTACTTTATAATATGATATGGTGTAATCAAGATTTCTCCGCCCTCTGGCCACAATCAATCATTATACCTATTAACAAAACTAATTGCTTATTAAGCTCTTCTTATCAAACTTCTGCTTTGCCACCTGGAGTATCATAATCTTCTAGAGGCTGCTCAATCAGGTTTTAAAGCCAATATGGACAGTTTGGTTCTTCTTCAATCAGAAATTTCTAAAGCCATAACAAATAAGAGTGATGTTGTCGCTGTGACCATGGGTATACAGAGCGCCGTTGAGACTGTATCTAAGGTCTTTCATCGTTAAAAAACTTCTTTACAAAAAAAGAATTTAATCTTTCCGTAAATATTTTATCATTTATATGTAATTTTTTGACTAATAGATTTTTTTAAGTTTCTAGAAATCGAAAAACATCAGCATCACTCACTCTTCAAAACGGTGTATCGTAACTCTCAGTTTTAAGCACTACCTTGTTTCTTCTCAATATAAATTACATGGGTTCCTTCGTTCCTCTCCCAGTAAAATATGTGATAAATGCGGACGACCTTATCATATTTTGTCAAGCAAAAGTCACAAAAACTGCATGTTCTTTACTTCAGAACGTATTAGATAGGATTTATAAGTGGTCGGCAGAAATTGGTTTCAAATTTTCCCCCTCTACATCCAGAGTTATCCAATTTAGTGGAAAATATAGTTGTCATTCTCCTGTTATTTATCTAAACAGAGTCCCACTCAAAGTTGTTGATCAACACAAATTTTTAGGAGCTACTTTTCACACCCGATTTACATAGAGATATCACATTGAAAACACTTAAAGCATCTTATTTATCATCAAAAAATCCCTTTGAGAATCTATAGAGCTCGTAGTCACTCCAGATTAGATTATGGAAGCATGGTCTACATGACCGCGTACAATACTTATCTCAAATGTATAAATTTAATAAAAACGACATCCTTACTATATGTCTAGGTGCATTTAGATTTAGCTCAGTTGTAACCATGTGCGTTGAATCTTTTGAACCTCCCCTTTTTATATGACGTTAACTTATACTATCTTTTTGTTTCAACAGAGAGTGCGCCAATCGAAAAAATACAGTAACCAAACTCATCAATTTTTCCCGTCAAGTTCCTAAAAATACAGACCGATCTGTGCATTCTCGTTCATAATTAATAAAACCATTGTTAGAAGATACAAACCTGACAATAACCACCTTCATCAGTACAACATACTTTTATGTAATCAGATTACAATATAAATTCGCAATAAATCGTATATACCAGTAAACGGTACTCGATATACTGAGTGGCCCAAAAGTCTGGAAACGACCAATTATCTCGTAAATTGCTAGTAACAATTTACAAAATTTGAGGTACACCTATTTTGGGATACGGAGATTTCATATTTGATATTTGCAATGTTGCCAGATTTGCTGTTTCTCTTATATTATGAGAAACTTTGGTTTTTCAAATTCATCACCCTGTATATTCAGTCATTATTGGAATCTCCTATTCAATACGAGTTCAAGCATATAAAACACTTATGATTTAATGTAGTCTGGAAGGTCTTAAATACATAAAATAGTGCAAAATATGTAGATTTTAATAAATTTAAATATTTAAATGTAGAATGCTGTGATTTTGACATTGTTTACCATTTACAATATTAACTAAAACTGACAATAGTTGTGTTTCTAAAAGTTTTGCAAGATAAATTGCTTCTCTAAAATGGCTCCCAACGAAAAAAACGAATTACTATTCTAATTATGAGAGGGTACGGTGACAGAAAAAGATCTTATTGTGAAGTAGCAGTTTTTCCCAAACCGTTCTCCTGTTCATAAGGCGACGGTACAAAAAACTGTAAAGCGATTTGAGGAATCTGGAGAAGTAAAAGATATACCGATCAGGTAGACCGAAAAGAGCCATGAATGACAACAAAACTTTGGATATAATGCAAAGTTTTGTTGAAGATCTACATACATCCTCACGCAGAGTTGCACAAGTACATAATGTAGGTCGTTCTTCAGTCTTACGTGTATTACGTAAGAATAAATTTAAACCACACAAAATTAACTTTTTGCAAGAATTAAGTGAAGATGATTTCGATCGTAGATTAGAGTTTACTGAGGTAATGATGGATAAAATTGAAAATGACGAAAATTTCGTTAACAAAATATGTTTTTCCGATGAAGCGACCTTTACACTGTGTGGAAGTGTAAATCAACACAACTGGACTGCACAACTGGTACTGGAGTGACGTAAATCCACACTGGATGCGTGAATACCATACTCAAAGACCACGAAAATTAAATGTATGGTCAGGTATAGTAGGTACTCAGTTAATTGGGCCATTTTTTATAGAAGGAAATTTAACGTCAGATAGTTAGGAAATGTTACTTAGAAATGAAATTGTATCTACACTGAGAAACTTGTTTGGGGCCAATTTTAATCAGATATGGTTTCAGCAAGATGGAGCCCCAGCTCATTTTGGTGTAAATGTTCGGCGTTATTTGGATGAAATAAATGGTCCGGCGATTTGGACCGGACGATGGATTGGTAGACGAGGTAAAATTGAATGGCCTCCACGTTCACCTAATTTCAATTCAAAAGATTATTTTTATTTGGAATACTTGAAAAATTCGGTTTACAAAACTAAACTAGCAGGTCTGGCAGAGCTAAGGTAACGAATTATCGATGAATCTCGAATAATTTCTAGACAGTCGTGGAGAAATATGGTAGACGCATTTTACCATCGATTAGGGTAGTCAACTAACAAATGGAGCACATTTTGAACACTTAATAAAGTCACCATTATGTTAAAAAATGTTGTAATCTATTAATTGTTACGTTTTAATGTAGTTGAAAATAGTTAGTATTAAAAAATTTATTGAGACAATTAGACGTTGCCAGACTTCTGATTTATGTATTTAAGACCTTCCAGACTACATAAAATCATAAGTATTACATATGGTTGAATTCGTATTGAATAGGAGATTCCAATACCTACTGAATATACAGGGTGATGAATTTGAAAAACCAAAGTTACTAATAATATAAGAGAAACGGCAAATCTGACAACATTGCAAATATCAAATATGGAATCTCCGTATCCCAAAATAGGTGTGCCTCACATTTTGTACAATTATGAATAGTAATGGAAATAGAAAATGACGTCGATGGAACTAGTCTGATGGCGGTTGTTGAAAAAATCTTTTTTTTTATAAGATGACTCGAGAGGTGGGTATATAATTTCCCAAGCGATCTGCAATTTGAACGAAAGACACTCAGTTTTCTATGGTTCATTGTTCACAACAATGTATTACTTAACAGTCAAAAATGTATTACTTTGCAACATTGTATCAACAACCATTTACTGTTCAATAGTGTCTAGGTTTTTATAGGCGAAATCTTGGCTAACGATACTATAAAAAAAGTAAACTATAGTAAACTATTATAGTATAGTGAACTAGTCATTATAAACTTATAGGGAAACAAAGAATATTTATATAAATTGCGAAACTGCAACAATGTTTATAAACAACGAAAGATAATATCGACAATGATATTTAAATATTTTTTCCTTCCTTTGTGATAACTACGGGAACAGTACCCATTTGCCAAACAACTAATTGTCGATTTTATTATGTGGCGATAATGTGGCATCATATTACATTGTCATTTTAATGCTAAATATGTCCGCAACTTAGTCTAATTATGATTTTTCTCGATGCTTTATAATGTACATTATATCTCTCCAAAAGCTTATCACTAAAGAAATAAAAGAAATAATCTACTAAAAGTTTTAAAATATCAATTTTCGATTCAAGATTTCAGTCAGCTAATAAAATATTTTATGAGTGCCGAAAGGGCAAAGAAAGAACTAAGAAAATAATCCGTCATGCGACAAGAATGAAAGTAACTGACTTAATGTAAAAAACGTTTCAATTTTAACGTGATGTCAATGATGAGAAGTAGACATTTTCAAATATACCAAAATAGTCGAGTTTTTCAACAAATTTGCACCGATTATTTTTTGTCCTAAAGTTTTTTCTCGATCGCATAATAAATAAGGACGGATTCTTTCCTTATTGTCTAGAGAATAGAATTTTCTTTATCAACATGATTCTCTTTCGGTATCTCCGAACAATCGCAGAATAAGTAACAAAAACAGTCGATTCCAAAATACCCTTTTGTACCCTCCATAAAAATATTCTTTTATATATTTTATATATTATATAAAGAGTTGACGCTTAACATTTTTTTCAAATGTACATTGTAGTGAATGATGGTGTAGCATTTGAAATTTATTGGAATCCCCTCGTATATGTGTTAATTGAAATCCCCTTATATATGCATTATAATAACGAAGAATTTTTTCAATGTTTCTTAGTTCGTATCATGGACGAACATAGAATATATAAACATAGATGGACCCAGCAATAAGATACCTTAAACACACACTGTTTTGAAGCTTCGATATTCCTGGACAAGAGGGTAAAGGGGAGTAAAACGGGTATCGATAGGCTGTGATACTTCCTCAATGAGCATAAGCGTGCTTGAATTTTTACTCGCGGGAATAATTATTCAGAAGTTAATAATTGGAAGTAGTAATAATGTATAAAAACACGTTTTTATAGAAAAAATAAAATACAATTTTATTTGCTTTAAAATTAATACAATAAAATATAGTTGAGCTCAAGTTAATTTTTTAATAGGTATCAAATAATCCTACGATAAAAAAAACAATTAAAAAATATACATTTGTCAAATTTAAGTACATACCTATATTTATTGATAATGTATTAAAACATATTTTTTCAAATTGTGACACATTTGTTTTAATACAATATCAATAGATTCCACGTAGTAAGGGTTTCTGCTACAAAATTATTTATTGATCATTCCAAAGTTCTTGCTAGCATTTGACATAAAATTATTTGCAAATATACCTACGTATTAAAAAGTAGGCGTGAAAATGTATAAATTATTGGAAAGCTATTTACCGAACAGAAATATTAAAGTAAAAATGGTAAATAGACATAATAAGACGTTGGTATAAAAATAAATTTTTATTGATTGCGAAATAAAACAGTCTTAGTAAGAACGCTTCTTATGCGCACGGTGTTAGCATCTAAAGTAGTCCTCGTTTCATGATGAATTCCAATTTTAAAATATTTCTCAAGAACCAATTTTAAAAGTTGCATAGAGTGACCATCGATTGCATTTTCATCATACATATGGTCACCAAAATGCTCATAGATTGATTTTGGGACATTTTGTATGGTTTTATTAATCAAAATATTCATAAGGTTTTTAACTAGTCTGTTGTAGATATTTATAGTTTTATTAAAAAATCTGAAATATTTTTCAGCTTCCTTACAAGTTTAAATAACCAAAAAGGATGCTTGTGAAAGGTTTTTTTATACTGTTTTCTCTGTTGAAGTTTAGAGTAAGTTTCATCATTAATCAATATTATTTGGAAACCTACATAGAAAAATAAATGAGTTTTATTCATTTTACTAATTTATTGTTAATTCATGAGTAATATTAAATTAAAAAGCTACTAAACAGATCTTTTTAATCAGATGATGTCTACTTACAATTTAAAAATATCTATCCTAATTTCATGAACTAATATCTTGTTCAATACATTAATTAATAAACCCAATGGTACGCCTATGAAAGATATATTTTAAAAATAAAACTCACAGGCTTCCTCAGTTCCTCATCTTAAATAATGTAAACAAACAGTACTTACAAATTAAATGAGACATTGGGATGTAAATATTTCGTTTTTTTTGCAAATGTAAAACTGTAGCACCATTATTATAATTTGTTTATTTCACTATTTACAAATATCACTTAAAATACAGCCAAAATATCGAAAAATAACTTTTCCTCATCTTGGGTAAAAAGTAAACAAAACATGGACATGACATGGAACAGCATTTGAAGTTTGACGTAGAGCCATAAGACAGAGAAATGTAAACACCGTTGCCATTAATAAATAGGTTTCAGTACTTCTACATATAAAATAATTGGTTGATATCTGTTATATGCTATTATTAAATGATATGCACACTATGTGCACATTTGATGTTTTTTTATGTCACAGGCGCAAATTCTTCGATATTTCTTTGTTCAAACCGCCCGATATTGCATTTTCAAATTAATTTACGTCTTAATTTCCGTTGTGTTTAGTTTATACCCTAAGTGCTTTGTTTGTTCTAACTTATGCCAGCAATTTTTAAAGATAATTTCGTCACTTTCGTTGGAGCCGCGGTGAAAAGCGGTGATCTCCAGTGGTCCAGCGTCATGTCCAAATTCACGTTGAATTTGTAGTTTTCTGTTTTTGTCCCTGTTCAGGGAAATCTTCGTCTTACGTTATGGAAATCAATTTTAGTAGCAGTTAATCGTCTAATTCTACCTGTTCCGGTTGTTTAAGAGGCAGAGTCATAAGTTTTGTGCTCAGTGCCGGCTTCGGCCTCAAATGGTCGATCCAATTTGCAGTGTGAGATCCAGTCCCTTTTGTTCGTGTGTTCGTGTCCAGGATTCAACTCCAGTTTCCAACCTCAGGAACTTGTTTTTGTATTATTGTGAAATCCAGGTAACATTTTTTTGTGTTTAATTTCTATAGCAAAATAGACATTTTTTAAATAAACGTAATAATTGCTTTCATATAAAAAAAATTGTAATCTTTAAAGTAGTAAATTTTATGGTTTGACTTTAGCTGTCATTTTATTTGATTAGTTTTGTTTTAAATTTAATGTTAACATATGACAGCTTACTTTATTTTTTTCGATATTTATTTGTTTTGTTTGTTTTAAAGAAAGGTTAATCTCTGTGCGATAACACTTGTAAGTTTATGTAGTATCTCCAACTCCTGGAGTTTGTAAAAAGATGACACATGTAAGTTTTTTTTGTATTTTTGTATTTTGCAGCTATTATTATATTTTTGTATTGTCTTTTTTGAGCATTTTTGTATTCTCGATGTTTTGTAACTGTTTGTGGTGACACAAAAATAAATGTTAAATTTTGTTTCTTAACATTTGTTTATTTTTTTTAACTAACCCTTTTTTTTGAGTTTTATTTGAAAAAGATATGTTTTTTATGTTTAATAGTTATATCTCCAGTTACAACTAGCTGGTTGTAATAGGTATAATTAGGCACCCCAAGTGCGCCCTATATTAAATTTCTTGAGGTGTTTCCGGTTTATTTTCATTCTGTATGTCCCAAGAGATTTATGACCTTTTATTTCATTTTTCTGCAGTTTCACCAATCCGACACCCTATTTTTTACTTATCCACGACCCCAGCTCTCCAACTAACCCCTGAGTGCCCGTTCGCATATGTTTCGATTATTTTGCTTGCCCTTCTCCACCCCCAGTAGTTTCTTCCCCCAATTTTCTACCCCTTGTATTAATGCCCCGTGTGGAAGGCAAAATATTTCGTTACAATGGTAGTATATAATGTACCGATTGATTATAAATTAAATGACAATTTTTAGACATAAAAACACTGCAGAACCACAAAGTCAGACTACTTTTCTGATAATTCTCTTTACTGTCATTGTTGTAGAAAATATTGTTGGACATAGGGTGCACACCCATATGGTCGAAAGTAATTTTTTTAAAATCATTAAGTACAGCCTAATTCTGCAAAAAGGTATTTTACTACAATTTTATTCGCATAAATATACACTGGAGAAGTACTTTAGACCAGATAAACTAGAGGCCGATCCAAACTCTCAAACTATAGCCAAATAATTCAAACATTGGTATGAAACATTCAAGAATTTTTGGAAGAGTAATAAATCTAAAGATAAAATTAAGTTACATGCTTTTAATAAATCTCGCATACAGTGTATGATTACATAACAGAAGCAAAAACATACATTTCTGCTATAAAAGTTTTGAAAGAATTTTATGTTAATCCTACAAATGAGATTTACCCGAGACATATTTTAGCTACAAGAAAACAACAAATAAACGAATCTATAGATCAGTATGCACCACAGTTAAAACTGTTGGCTACAAATTGTAATTTTAAAGGAGTTTCTATGGAAGAAAATAAAAATGACTATATTCGTGATGTTTTTATTAATGGTCTCTTAACAAACAACTTTAGCTTGTGTTCCACAAAACCTGGTTAGACTTATTATTTTTGAGGACATACAAGACATTCTCGATCTCTATGTCCAGCAAGGACTGCTACTTGTCAAAACTGTCATAAAATTGGACATTGAGCTAAAATGTGCATGCAATCAAAGAAAATTCAAACGAAATCAATTTCTGCTTTTACAACTGCAATGGCTTCTTCTATGAAACCACCTTAATCGCTTTCAAAATGTAGCCAAAGTAACAGTTAACCAAAGCCTAAAGCCAAAACCTTAATTGACACTAAAAGCTTAGATACTATTTAAGATCTTAAAAATGACTTTAAAACAATGTTTCTTATTACTCGTCACCCTATGGAATCTGCATCATTACACAGCTACACAATAACAAAAGCAACGGCTTACAGAAAAATTAAATATTTAAATTGAAATAACGTTCCAAATAAAACTCTTTCTAAACTGATTTTCATGACAACTATTTTAATTTGTACTATTATTTACTTGACAAGTCAAAGACTTGGATTACTGAACCACATATTTGATGTTTCTACTACCGGAAATTGTTCTATAAACTTCTTATCACAATTAAAATTTATTTGTCAGGCTGTTAAAATTATATTTTTTGGTCTTGGTTTTTGCACTTTCGCTTTGAAAGGCGTTGGGATAGAAAATTGAAATAAAGACGCTTGGAAATAGGAAAAAAAGGAGCCTATAGACACCCAACAAGGCAGAGTTTTATCCTCTCTAAGAATTTTTTAATATTTTATGTTTTTGACCATTTATCAAATTTTGTGTAAACTTGAGACAGTGCTCGCTTGGAACCCGAATAGATACAAAGTTTTAATAAAGACAGTTGGAAAGTGAAAAATAAAACAAAAAAATCGATACCCAACACGGTACAGTTTTATTCACTCTGAATATTTTTTTAAATTGTATGCTTTTTATCATTTATCAAAATTAAGAAATCGATCGCTTGGAAATGCAAATAAGTAGAAAGTTGCAATAAGGACGGTTGACGGTTGAAAAATGAAACTAAGAGGAACCTGTAGACACCCAACAAGGCATAGTTTTATCCACTCTAAGTATTTTTTTCTTACCAAGACAACTTCCCAATTAAAATTGCGACATTTAGTTAAAATAAATTGTTTCCAACGGTTGTGGAAATAAGCTTATAAAAATAGATTTACCTGTTTTTATTTTCAAATATCATCAAGGTCGCTATTTTTGCTGTCGGAATTTAATTGTAAATCGTCGCTATCTAAATCTTCCTCTGGATTAATAACAATACTATCTACGACTACATCAATTAGTGGCTCCTTTGATATCAATTCACGTTCAGTTGCGATGACTTTGTCTGTTATTTTTTCGACTCCTCTACAAGAAAGGTTTGAAAAAATTCGTCCGACAGCTGCCGGATTGACGTAAATGTAAAGTTTACATTTCTGGCTCCCACATGATTTCAAACCATTTCAATAGAATTTAAATCTAGATAGTATGGTGGGAGTCTAAATACATCATGTCCTTGTGCTCGTATAATTCTATCGATTGAATTCTAACGAGGTTTATGCAATTTTATTATGTTATAGAGATCAGGCTTTAAAATAGAGGCAGTACATGCAATATTTCTTTCCCGAAGTCATTCTTGCATAACACACGTATCGTTGATAAGTGTGCGATGCAGATGTGGGACATTTATCTCCCTGTGTATTGTTACGACAATAAATATCATGGCCTATAAAACTGTAAATATATTATGACTAATATCTTTCTGTTCTGGTCATTTCGGTGAGACTTGTTTACCGGCCGATAGAAACCTCTAGTCCCTTCTCCGAAAAACCAGCCTGAGTTCCCGTTATTCGAGTCAATTCATGTCTGCTCTAGGGGATTCCGAAACTAACGGAGTTTTATATTTAAAGAGGAATTTTGTTGGGAAGGGAACAGTTAATTCTGAAGATTCGCGCCGTGTTTTAGATTGTAACGCACGAATTATAATAAATTATGTAATTAATATGAATTAGTAATAAAGATTTTAATGAATTTATGAGTGTTATAAATAGAACCTTTAACAAATAAATAAATTAGAATTAATAAAAATATAACAGTATTATAGTATGGCGCATTATCTAATACTATTACACTATTCGGAGGGAAGTTACACAAACGATGTTCTTCCAACCATTTTTTAACAATTACATAGTTCATGGCATTATAATAGTCTTCAGATTTTGACTTCGACTTCTACCTTAAATAAGAACCAGGAACAAAACTTTGTTCATTTCCTGCCCCAACAATAATTAAACGTTGCCCTTTTGACACTTTTTTTAAGTCCATTATTACCGATATCAAACAAATTGTTTTTTGCAATATGGCTCGTTGGTAAATAGGTTTCGTCAGTATACACTATAAATGTATTTGTATCTCTTGCTTTCCTGATTTTTCTCAGATATTGCAGCCTTGAATATCTAGTTTCGTGTTTCTCTATCAACATGTTTCTGTTTTTTCCAGCGAAACCTAAATTTGTGGAATTTCATCCTCATACTTTCTCTACTTCCTGCATAATTCAATTCATTTACAAATTTTTGGTGAATTGTTTTAATTGTTGAAACTTGTTTATCGCAAAGATGAAAATCATATATTTGTCTCCGTAATATACTTTGATCACATGGATTTAGCTGTATTTTTGAGGACTTTTTTGTCGTTTATTAGTGCAGTGCACTAAATAAATAAATAAATAATATATTTTCAGTACAAAAACTCCTAAACTCATACAAGAATTACGTTAAATAGGATTTGACATTAATCAAAGTTGAACTATCTTCGTTTCATTTCCAGAAAATCGAATTCTGCAGAGGGACGAAAACACTTATCGACAGTCTCTGTTAAACTCACTCGAGTCCATTATTTGGAGAACATAACATCCATACTTTTTTGTTCATGGTGCCGTAGTTTTACCTGACAGCATACGTCGAAAATTAAGCGAAAAATATTTATCATCTTATGGACCTACTACAGGCACTTTATTAGACACAGCTCATCGAAGATAAGACAACGCTTGGAATTATGTCGTGCTCATGTAGATTGAAAATGGAAGATTGGAGAGAGGTTATGTTTACAGTATTAGTGACAGAATTCATTCATGCTACTATCAGATATCAAAAATTAAATTTTTCATTGGGCATTTAATCAAAATTGGTGTAAAAATCATACTAGCTGTGCAATTTTTAGGAAATAATATTTAGTTTACCTTGACGCCTACATTGGGCTATAAATCTAAGCAACATCAAAAGAAAGTTTAAATTTGCTTGCCTCCCCGGGGAAATTGTATATGCTTCAGAATTTTAACAAATTTACTCCATTAGTTTGCGGACAAACACAGGCTGGAGTTCCAGAAACTTATACAAGTGCAATATTTATTCACTGTAATATACAAAGTTCATTTATATTTATCTTAATCTGTCAGTTTCATTAATCAAGTTATTGTTATCTTGCATAATCTCTCTTAAAAAGTTTTTGTTTTTTTAATTAAAAAAAGTTTTCTTTTCTTTTTTTGTCATGTATATATTATATAGTATTTCATTAATAAATAATTTTAATATAGATCCCTGGGCTCAAAATATTAGGGTTTAACCCAAACCACTTATTTAAAATGTATCTCCTTACTGAGTTACAGGGTGCTTTATTTAAAAATTTAAAAACTATTTATACTCAGTACTTTAAAACTGTTTGACATATCCTTGTCAAACTTGGCAGGTAGTGTAAGTACTTTATCTTCTAATAGCTTATGTTAAATATACGTTCACTACCATGGGCGTACGACAGGGTTGGTTCTTTGTTGATTACTATTGTTTTAGTTTTCTGAAATGAGATTGTCGTATTAAATTCTTTTGCTCTATGTTAAATCTGTGGACCAGTCTTTGCAGACGGTCTTTATCCTGGGCTATCAATATTGCGTAGTCCGAGTAACAAAGTATTTTTACTTCTTTGTTTCCCATTCAATATCCTCTTCCTTTTTTAACGGTTTTGATGATTTCATCCATAATTAAATTGAAGAGCCGCCTATTTCTATAGGTTTTTTAAGTTGTCCATCAATTCTGACTTCCACTTTGTTGTTTTGGTAGATGTTTTCAATAGTTTTTACAATATTTAGGGGAACTTCTCTATTGTACAGAAGATGGATTACATCTTTGAGTCTTACTCTGTCAAATGTAGGGTACAGGGGAAAAAGGAGATATGTCAGAAATACGACATTCTGAAATAAGGTGATTTTAATACTTCAAAACGGCACAAAGATTATAGTCTTGTTATTTACATAGATCAAGGTATTACCAGAGGTTAAATATAAGGTTTCAGTTAAATTGCAAAAACATAAATTATTCTATTTTCCTTATTTTGCCAAACATTTAGAAATTTTACACATTAATGCAAAATATTAAAGTAAAAAAGGAGGTGTGTCAAGAAAAGTAGTAACAACGTTGATACAAAAATGCATTTTATTTCAGAAAACAAACAACGGTTATTATAAAAATAATGTTTATGTAAAAGAACTTAAAAATAGTTTTTTTTTTCAATAATTTTATAGCGTCTACACGAGATTTGGGTATAATGGGTCTCTAAATTATTGATGCGGAAGTTCGTCAAAATAACGTTAGGCATCTGAACCATAAATTTTTTTAGATGCTGCAGGTCTGTATATTTTGCTTGACAGATCTGCTGAAGTGCTAAAAAAATAACAAAAGCAAGCTTTATAAAACTATTTAATTGGGGGGATTTATCTGTATAACCATATGGAGGTAGCTCAAATTCTATATAATAATTCATAACTATGTCATAAATAAACCGAAGAATAGTGTAGTTTTTTTTTCCGTCTTCCAAACGAGTCGCAGAAAATATTCAAGTTTCGTACTTTTCGACCAAGATAATAGTAGATATAGTGATGACGCAGTGAACAAACACCAACGCTACCTTTTTGGCAACAGTCTTGGGGTATGGACTAAGCTGTAGACAAAACGTGTATAATGAACGAGTATAAACTCAATTGTCTCTTATAGTAAACATCATTTGTACTAATATTGGGTATTTGCAGATCTTTTGCAAAATCCATGCATATAGCCTCTGTATGTACATTTTTTCTACTAGCTATTCTCGCAGCTTGTTTTTTTATATAAAATGGGCTTTAAGTTTATGTAGCTTATTTTCTGTATCTAGTTGCTTAATATTAACATCTAATTTATTTGTTTCCTCCTAAGATTTCACTCGTAGACACTAGTTCTTAAGATCTTTACTTTATGCTAAATATTCATCACAAGAACTACACGTATCGGACCTTGGAAAACCAAAGAAAATATTAAATTTAGTTCAAAAAGTATTTCTATATATTTCTGGAAATGTTTCTACTTACATTGTGTACATTTTGTTAATAGTTAAATCCTCAGATAAGTATAAATTCGACGAGTATTTCAAACTATAATGACTTTTTCTGCCCCTGAAAGACCCTATATTTTTTGTTTCCATAAAAACTTGATGACGATGGTTTTCATGTCTTCCTCTAGTATCTTTTTGAGCGTGACCTGTCAATTTTAGTGATTTTTGTAGAACTTCTAACTTTTTTTCGCAATTCTATGGAATGCCAAAAAGGAATTCTGGTATACTGGAACTTCTTGTTTTCGTCATTTACATTCTAATGGATTCTATAACTAAAGGCGGCATCATGAAGACGTGCCGAGTCCTTTGATACTCGTGGTATTCCTTGCTGTACAGTTTGTACAGTAATTAATCCGCATAAGTATATATTTTGGGCATCTGTCGACTTCATGAGGTTGAACTTTCTAATAATTTGAATTCTTGCTTGTTCCGGTATTTGTAGAAAACACTTAAACCTGACGTTCTTAAAATCCGGTTCTATTACCTGGCTTTTTCTATTAAATTTCTTATTTACTTCATGAATCCATCCTTATTTTCTACGTTTCTTTGAATTATTTTCTCTTTTGTCCATAACATCACATTTCATAAAATCGTCACCCTCACTAGACATATTTACAACTTGATAACTCTCCTTTCAGGTTCAGTAAATAAACATACATAGCCTCTAAACACCTCTGAACCACGTACAAACTAAATAAATTATTAACCGCTTCGTCGGCGTCGATCACATTGACCTTGACATATGTACCTTTTTTCCCTGTAGCGCTCGGACATGCCTCCTTTTTTACTTTGTATAACAAATATAAAAATATGTGTTACATCCTGACTCACCTCTTTCATCAATGTGAATTTTTTAAATCAAATAGTATCCAGGTTGTGCCACTATATGGTCTAATTATCTCATTTTCGCCCGTCATTTGACAGACCTCCTTTTTTCCCAGTATGCTTCAAATGCTTTCTTTAAGTCAATCAGACACAGATATGCTGGTCTGTTATACTAGTGATTTCTCAGTAATATACTTCAACAAAAGTTGTTTTGTTGTTTTTTTTTTATCAGGTATGGTTTTCTTGTAACTATCAAAAAACAAATAACAGACTTTTTACCTATTTACATCTATACGGATATGGTTTACTACATTAAAAGGTGGCTGTGACAAATGTTGTCGATTATTTTGCTTCTGTAACATCTGCTTTAATTGTTCCGCCACCATTCTCGAACTTCATTTTCATTGATATCGTTTTCCATAGTTAAAGTATCTTGATGGAAACGCTTTCCATGTTCATCACTAAAGTCTCTTAGATTTTGTAGGAAAAGACTCTTTACGAACCAAGAAAAAGGATTTTAAGAGATATGTTACAACCCAAATTACTTTAGGCTTTCAGTAGGTTAAAAATAAAAAGACTTTTGTACACGCTTATCACAAATGAAAGAATAGAAAAGAAAAAATGATATTTAAGTGGATTAAAATTGTATATCTGACAGTAGGGATAAAATGCACACCCATGAACATAGCGTAAACAAGTACATACATGTATAAAGTCGCTGCCCAGGATTCTCCTGGTCACGTCTGGAACCGGCGCTGGACGTGACAACACGTGGTATCTCTGTGATAAGGTGTTGAAGAAGTGATAAAACTAACAATTATGTTATTACTATTATTACTTGTGACCTGTTAACTTAAAAAAATATATTTAGGACCACAGATAGGACCAAATCTGCCAGTTATTATTTGTTCAAATTATTAAATTAGCTAATTGTAACCTCATTTCCTGATACATGGAAACATAAGGATGAAATATTAAAATTAATTGAATCCCTAAGTCGCCTTAATATTTAAATTTTATATTTACCCTCATCATAATTGATTAACGGTGCATTAACAGATTTGAAAGGTCTGATTCGCAAAAGATATTTTCATTGTGCTGATGCGAAAATATAATTCGAATTCATTTCAGGCTTTTTATTTGAAATGTGCATTTTAATGAATTTTATTTTCGAGATCGATATTGACATCGAAATTGTATAAAATTGAGAAAACTTTTAAGTTTTAATATATCGATAAATAACAATGTAGTATTCTTATAGGTCACCAAATAGACTAATTTGAAGTACTGGGCTAATCCGGCGGTTCTCACGTTTGACTTTCAGCCGTCGCGTCGCTTACAGATGCCAGCGCATGGTGTTTAATTTGTCGCCCAGCCTACTGAATTGTGATTGGTCAAATGGCAACAGTAATTGCAGCCAATCATAATTCAGAAGTCTGTTGCTCATTTTCTGAATTATCGTTGGTCGAACGGCATCTGAGCTGCAGCCAATGATAATTCTGAAAATTGGGCATTGGTCGTGGTGCAGGTCCAATCGTAAAAAAGTCCAAAACGACCGTTACGATTGACCTACTTTTTTTGGCATAAAAGAAGTGCACGACGGCCAGGAAATCAGATCTGGTCAGGTTTGGTCCGCAGATCCAGCCTTCTAGGCAAGTTAAGATCCTCTGATCGATTAAGTTCTCAGAGCTTCTTGTTTTCTTTCCACAGCTCACCTTTAAACCCGGAACCTAACGTTCCCATCTTTAACTACGGTTTGTTTGCAAACCAACGGCGGCCATTTTTGAGGGATTTATCTGTGCTTTTCGACTTAGTCGAATTTGCTAATAATTCCCTTAAAAGCGTCGCTATTTTTCATCGATTTAATCTGTGTTTTTGGACTTAGTCCAAAATCTGATTATTTCGGTAGGCTTACAGGTCGTGTAAGAAAATTCTCTTTCAGGATTCTGCTAAGTCCCTACTTCACGGGACTTAGCCGCCGGACGGTGCATATATATCCTTTTAGACAAATTGAGACTAAATAAAGACTCCCTGTGTGTTTGTTTTATTTTCTCTTACAGATATATTGCCAACATATATATTTGATACTTGCAAATAAACTTTATAAACTGTGTTTTTATTTCCTATTTCTTTTCTCTTTCAGGTACACTGTTAAAACTTATATATTTAACTTTGACTCTGATATTTTTAACATACTTATAACTTGTATCCTATTTCTTTTCTCTTTCAGGTACATTGTTAAAACTTATATAATTTAATTCCATCTTTGAATTTGATATTTATTTTATTTCAGGTACACTGTTAAAAATTGAGAATTATTTTCTGACTTTGATATTTGCTATTTTATTTACAGTGTTTAAATTGACTTATAATATTTATGCCTATTTGACACCATTTAAAATAACTTATACTATTTTTCATAGGTCTCAGCGACTTATAAAAATAATTCGAATTTTGTCTCTAATTATTTTTACTGTGTACTTTGTTCCCTTTTTATTGTTGATTATCCCGAATGGCATAACAACCAACATTCCTGTCTTTATCCCGAGTCTCCAGCTCAACTCCTTCCCACTTTAAGCATTTTTGACAAGTGTCATTTCCCCTATTTATTAATTTGAATTTTGTTCATATTATGTCTATTGTTAGTAACTAACATAGTTTACCTTTCAGATTCTTAATTTAAGAATAATTAATATAATTATCTTCCAGATTTCCGGATCAGGAGATAATTATAACTTTCTTTCAGATTCTTAGTATAAGTTACAACATATCTTTTCTAACTGTTCTAATTACTTTATTTATTGCTTAATAAACATTATTTATTGTGTCTCTTCTTTCAAAAAGGCAATTTAATCCTAGCTAAGTGTCCATAGCCCGTGTCTATGGCCACTGACCGAGAGCCCTACTCACTTAGGTCACACACAGCAATGGATAGAGCGGTTAACGAGCCTTCTCTCTCTCTAGAAGGAGATGAAAGTTATCCAAGTTACCGACAAATTTGTGACTTACATATTTCTGCTGAGACTGAGAAGCACATGGGAAGCGAAGCTATTCAAAATTGTTTTTCCATACATTTTTTTTTGTATTAATTATTTATATTTATTTATTTTATATTTCTTGAATTATATTTTTCGTTTGAAAGAATTTCGTTGTTTTTGTTCCAAAAAATAAACACATCAGAAAGCTTATTTTTATATTCTTTTGATTAATTATTACTTATTGTAATGTACTATAAAATAATATATCACCTCGAAAATATGTTGGGTTTATTAAAATAATATAATGTACATATAAGTGGCTTCAGATCAAAGACGGACATGTGTCAAAAAAATAAACATTTGATTAGTAGTGGTTTCTTATAGAATTGTTCCTGTTCTTTTCAACGGTGATAATAATTTCCTTTTAACACAGACACAAATACGTTATTTTCAACTTCACAGTTAAAGGTCTGTTTCAAAAACGGACTCCTGCTATAAAGATTTATTTCAAAAACGGACATCTCCCCAACAGCCAATGAGAATGCTGTATTGTGATCACATGACTGAAACATCAACAATGCCCGCCATTGCTTTCAACTTGTCTGATGCTAATCGTTTTATTTGCGTTTATCGCTAGTTTAAACTGTTTTTTTTTTGTTTTCGCATATTATTAGTTTACAAAGTAGAGTCATGGAGTCAAACATATATGTCAATCCAGGAACGACGCGTAAAATGAAGAGCGATCCCGAAAAATGGAAAAAAACATTCAGAAACGACACAGGTAAGTCTAATCATTGAACTCAATCATGTATGTACTTAACATTTGATTGCTGTAACAAATTGTCAATAGGTGGGTGGAACTTTGATATGGTAGAAGTTACTGTATATGTTCATCCGAGTTATGAATAGTTTTTAAGTCATTTTAAGTGATGATAATGTCTGATTTTAAAATATGTAGCTTGAAAGTTGGCTGTAAAAACATGATCACCTTAGTACCACTTGCTAAAGTTTTTCATAAAATTGAGAGATTCCTAATGAAAATTATGACTATTGACTTGAATGAATAGAGTATTCATTGAATTAACTAAAGTTTAATTAATTCCTCCTTTTGTATGTTCATGCAGGTACTCAGTAAGAGGTCTTCCTCTGTACCACACCTGTCATCACCTAGTTGGATACCAGTGCCAGCTTTTAACAATGCATGATGTCATAGAGTTCCACAAAGCCTTTTACTCCACCCCAGAAAAGCAAGCAAGATGCGTTCATTTTAAAATACTGTCGGACCGGCCCTGGCCGGATAAATAACTACAACCAACAAAATCGCGTTGTTCAAGGTTAGACTTAGATGTACTACTGGGAAATAATCCCACTAATGTCTAGAGCCTGACCCACTACTCTGAGCCGCGTAATGTAGGTTGCCTATTATGAATTTGAATCGGGGAAATTACTGACAGACTTACGCATGATGTCCGACATCGGATAATCATTTTTGACTAAAATAGATGTTAATCATTATTTTTCTTTCAAAACGAATTGTCATTACAACAAGCAATTTTAGTTCTATCATTTAATGATTTAATGACTCCCTTTTAAACATTTATGTTGTGATTTGATTTATAATTTAGATATATGTTCATATGTGTTGGTTTTTGTATACATGAGTCCCATATCCACTATTTTCCTTTGAGATTAAAACATCCAGAAAAGGCAACGATTTATTTTATTTCTTTTCCATTGTAAGTTTTATTGGCTCCTCTTTTTTATCTTTTATTTATATTAATCAGAAGTGTGTCCAACAGATCATCTACATATTTCCAACGTATTGTGGGCTTTAAATTTTGATTAGGAATATTTGTTTTGAAATCTTCCGTCAATACACACACACACACACGCAGTGATCAACCCTGCCCCTAGGAACATGTGTATACAAATGTAAGAATGGGATCCACATGTCCGAAGATCAAACCGGTCACACCTCGCTAGTCGAAGTGGTACCTATCTGACCCCCAGGCTTTTCCACCACCCCTCCTCATCGTGTGACTTACGTGAGGAGGCTTATGATCTGAAATTTACTTAAGATGCCCTGGGTAATAGGACATCCTCGGTTTTTAGTGAATGTGGTTATGCCACCTAACTGTAGGGGTAGCCACATCTAGGCTTTTCTCCCTATTTACTTTACTGACTCAATTGATTTTACTCTAGCTTTACGTCGGGACTTGAGTCCCTAAAAAAAGAAAAAGGAGCGTGTGTTCCGACCATAGAGCCATCAGCCTGAGCTGATGACTCTATGTCCGGAAAAGAGTGTGTGCTCGGTCACTCAGCCGCCGATTTGGCAAAATAAATTTTGTTCTCCTCGCTGGCTGAGCACCCGAGAGGGGTCCGGCCACCAAGCCCATGCATGCCGCACATGACCTCAGTGCTCGGATTTCGCGAGTAGATCTTTCATTTCGATCTGCCTTAAGGGCCTAGTCCGCGGAGCGGTATATAGAAGGCCTGGCGGGCCCCTTCTATATTTGCTATATAAGGTAAATTTACGTTAAACGGTTTAATGAAAAGTATGAATGTATCAATATGAATTTACGTTATTTAATCATATTTAATCAGAAAACACTTTTTTTTTTTTTTTTTTTTTTGTGGACTTCCTTGTGGCGTCGGGACTATAAAATGCCTGGGCAACAATTCTTTCCTTTTTTCCTTAATCCTATTTGTGTGCGTGTATTGGGGTGTGCATTCCCAAGTGTATAATGCTCTCACACACCCCGGTGTATATTGGACTTATAATTACCTAAAAACCTAAAAACCTAAAAAAGAAAAGCGTACCCTCTCGCCAGAGTTTTTTTTTTTGGTGTGTTTTCTGATTGACTGCATTTCTTTGTTCGTTCTTCTTGCAACCATCTCATTCTTTATTTATTCGTTCGGGTTCTCCCTATATCGAGCTATCTGTTGTTTTGGTCTTCTGTGTACCGTCCTTGTGTTTTCATTGTAGTTAGTCAGCTCTCTTAACATTCTGCTGGGGTGGTTTCTTAGTCCGTTAAAAATTTCATATGCTCTCTCGTCTAGCGTGCGTAGGATTCTTGTTTGTCCTGAGTCTCTATATACATATCTCAAGGGTACGTACCTTGGTATCTTAAGGGCATCTCTGACTATTTGATTTTGAGTAGTCTGTATCTTTTTCCTGTTTGTTTTACAGGTGTGTCCCCACGCAGCGGATGCATATGTTAGGACTGGCAGGATAATACTATTCGCAACCCTGATTTTGGTTTTAAATCGTAGTTTACTTTTCCTTCCAATAAGTGTTGAGAGCTGACTTTTCAACGCTTTGGCTTTGCGTATTTGCTGATTGATGTGCTCAGTGAACGTTAGCTTCTTATCTAGATGTACCCCTAGGTATTTAGCCTGGTTGGTCCAGTCTACTGGGGTGTTTTCGATTGTAATTTCGCGATTTGGTACACTTCTTCTGTGACTAAACATTACAGCCTGTGTTTTATCTGGATTTAGGGCTATTTTCCATTTTATGCACCATCTTTGGAATCTGTTTAGTGCTCTTTGCAGATGATTAGCTGCATGATCCGGGTTTCTCCAGCTAACAGCTATTGCTGTGTCGTCAGCGTAAAGACTCAATAGAGAGCCTGGCTCTTTTGGAGTGTCGGCCGTATAGATGGTGTACAGGTACGGCGACAGCACCGCTCCCTGAGGCACACCCGCCTCCAGGGTCCCGACTTCGGATAGGGTTGCCCCTATTCGAACTCTGAACCTTCTGTTGGCAAGATATGACGCAAGGAGGCATGTCATCGCCTCACTGTAACCAAATTCATTCATTTTATAGATGAGTCCATGGTGCCAGACTCTGTCGAAGGCTTTGCTGACGTCCAGAAAAGCTGTAGCTGTGTACATTTTTTCATTAAATCCTTTGGTGATGAATTCTGTAAGTCGTAGTACCTGTAATTCACAGGAGTGTTCGCTTCTGAACCCGAATTGAGCCTCTGGTATGGTTCCTAGCATTTGTGATTCTTCATTGAGTCTTTTTAGTATAACTCTTTCCGCTATCTTGCTTATAGATGATAATAAGCTAATAGGTCTGTAATTTTGCGGAAATGTGCCGTTTTTACCAGGTTTTGCAATCATTATTACGTGTGCCTCTTTCCACCTATCTGGGAAATATCGTAGTTTTAGCATGTTGTTTATTATGTTAGTGATATAAACAATAGCTTTTGTTGGTAGATTTTTCAGCGCCCTATTTGTGATGTTGTCGGGTCCTGGGGCTTTTTTGGCATTTGTCATTTTTATAAGTTCCTTTATTTCTTCGGGAGATGTATGTGTAATACCTATTCTGCCCTTTTTCCTTCTAAGTCTTCTCGCTGTTCTTTCTACCTCTTCTTCAAAGTCTATGTCATCGTCGGGGTCTTCGTTGTTTCTACACGCCCTTTCTAGTTCGTCCTTCATGACTTCGGCTTTGTCGATTTCCGTATGGACAATCCCGTTTACTCCGTGTAGGGAAGGTATGGGTTTCTTGTCCTTTCGAAGGATTTTAGATAACTTCCAGAAGGCGGATTTGTTAGGATTTAGCTCATCGATATAGGAGTCCCAGCTTTCATTTCTATGATTTTGAAGTTGTTTTTTCACTTCCCTGTCTAGCTCATTTGCAATCCTTTTGTCTTCTACCATTCTTGTGCGGTAGGCTCTTCTTCTTTTCCGGTTTTTCTCTTTGATTAGGTTTTGAAGTTCTATACTTATATCCCTGAATCTTCCTTTTTGTCTTGTGATTGTTTCGGTTTTGGAGCTGGCATCGATAGCATTGTTTATTGCTTGTTCTAGTTTTATTACACTGTCTTCTAGTTCTGTAATATTATTAATTGTTGGGATGTTACCGATGTTCTCGCTCACAATTCTTCTAAAGTTTGGCCAACTTGTTTTCTTTCTGTTGTGGGGCTGCAAATAGTTCAATTCTGTTGCGCCCAGGGTCAGGACGATTAGGTTATGTGTCGAATCGCCTTCATTTAGAGAGTGTATCTCATATTGTTGACCCACGTTGTGTAGGATTGCAATGTCGAGATACGTAGGGAGTTCTCCGTGGAAACATGTCGGTTCTGTTGGTCCGATGACATATGTGTTCGGTCTGTTCTCGAGATGGTTGCAGAGATATCTTCCGTTTCGGTTGGTCGTCCTGTCAAACCAATTGGGAGATCTAGCATTTAGGTCTCCAATAATTATAGTTGGCTCTTCTGAGTTCAGTATTAGGCTCAAATCTTCGTTGAAAATCGGATCATGTGGTCTAACGTAAGCTGACACTATTTTTAGTGTTTCGTTGTTGGCCTTAAGTCGAATAATTGTGGCTTCCATTGTCACCAGTCCGTCTGGTGTTGGGATGTGCTCGTGTTTGAGTCCCCTTTTGACTAATATAGCTGTTCCTCCTGATAATGCTCTATGATCCGTTCTATAGATATCGTAGCCTGGACATTTTGTTTTTTTCCTTTCCACTAGTTTGGTTTCTTGAAGAGCTACGATATCGAGCTCTAATCTGTTTATTATTTCATCCAGAAGGTTAATCTTTTTGAATATTCCGCCGGAATTCCATGACCCAATGCGTAGATCTTCGTTTTGGTTTGCTAACATTTTCGGACGGCTTCTCCAAATGCAGTCATCATTTTTGTTGCTTTGTCCATCATGGACATCATTTCCATCATTTTGTTATTATACTCTGTATGGAAGTTTGCGATGAGGGTAGCTGCGTCCTGTACCGACACTTCTTGTGGTTGTGCTGGAGATTCTGAGGTGGTTTCAGCGGATTTTTTCGCTGCCTGTGCGTAGCTGACTCCTTTGTTGATTGGAGCGCTGTTTATGGGTCTTCCTACCGGTCTTGTTGGGGCAGGTGTTTTCTTTTTGGGGGCCTTAGAGCATCCTCTATAATTTCGCTTCACCACAGTTTGCACATTTGGGGTCGGTTTCCCGGCTTTTCTCACAGTCGTTACTGATGTGGTTTTCTCCGCATTTTACACATCTGGATCCGCAATGGCAAGCCTTTGAGCTGTGATAGAACCCTTGACAGTTATAACACTGTAGGGTGTCTTTTGTGATTTTGAATTCATCCTCCACATAGATTCGCATGTAGCATATATCAGATATTTTTTTAATTTTTGCAACGTCTTCCTCTTTGAGGGTGACGATGAAATGTGGCAGTACTTTTTTATCAGCTTTTTTGGAGATCATATTGATCACCCTTGTTGCTTCTATTCCTTTATTGTATAGTTCGTCTTTAATTGCTACTGTGCTAGTAGTAGCAGATAGCCCTTTTATAATGACTCTTTTTAGTTTATCGCTATCTATGGGATATGCGATGAATTCTATTTTTGGACTGTGTTCTTCTAGGATGTGTACCATTCCTAGGTAATCTTTTCTGGTTTTTGTGTTAATAACAATCGATCTGCCTGATCGTGCAAACTTATTGACTGATATTATGCCTTGGTTGGCTGCTCTCTGCAGGATTTTTTGGTGTTCTCCTACAGTTTTTAGGATTATCGCCGGTGGTTTCGGCTCTTTTACTATAGGCTCCTCGCTTGTTTGCGGTGAGTCTTTTGGTACGTCGTTTTCTTTTTCAACTTGGCTATTTTTGCTCAAGTTATTTTGGGCAGTTTTCTTTTTCTGGCTTCTTTCATGAGCCTCTTTCGCAGCCTTGTTAAATTCGATTTCTTTCCGCTGATTTATTATCTGCGTCTGCTTTTCGGCGACGCTTATTTTTGTTTTCACACTACTGTCTGATTTCTCAGTAGTGGTGCCTGTCTTTTTTCCTTTTTTGTTTTGGACTTGTGTCCAACCTGCAGGTTCTTTGGTTGTTATGATTCTTTCCGGCTCTTTAGGCTTGCCTTTGCTACCGGATGGCTTTACGGGGGGAGGTGAACCGATTCCTAGTTCCACTAGCTTTACAACGTCATTATCGAGGGAGGCTTTCCACGGGTCGATTTCCATTATTGACTCTTCTTTCTCCTTGGCTGCTGTTAATGCCATTATATGTTGTACAAGTTTTTGTATCTCCTTGTCCTTTTCTTTGTTTTCGTTTCTCAGCTCAGTCATCTGAGCGAGAAGGTCTTGGATTTGTTTATTTGCCTTTTCCTCGTGGATACGGCTTTCTTCTTTAAGGGATTTGATCTGTTCCGTCAGTACATTGACCGACCTTAAAAGCTCATTGGCTTTTTCCCTTTCCGCCATTTCTCTGGCCTTTTTCTTTACTTCTTCGTCTTCCGAAGAGTCTTCTTTGGGCCTTAGCCTTTTCATTTTCTTGCCGATTTCGGGCTCGGCTTCATTTTTGGAGACGTTGTCCACGGCGGGTTGTGTCTCTACTACAGTTGGGGGTGGGGCTTCGCGCGATTCTGCAGCTGGGCTCGGCTCTTCGTCGATGGCGTCCATCGTATTGATATCGTCATCGGTGTCGATTTCGCTTTTTTCTTCCTCCGACTCGGGCAGATAGGAGTCATCGTCAGATATTACGATTTCTATGTCGTCGATCGCGGGATTAGTCGATTTAATAAATTTATTATATAGCTCGATCGAGCTGTCAACAGAGGGGTTTGATGATTCGGCTAAATCATTCTCTTCTTCTTCTTGTGTTGTCACCTGCGTGACAACACTTTCTGGGGGGGGAATATCACTCATATTGCCGTAAGGCAGTGAACAAATAGTTCATAAGATATAAGAAAATTCTACTTAGACGACTCTGTTTTTTTTCCACCGACTGACCGCTGTCAGTACGGCTTACTGGGTGCCGTCCCAGGTACCTCGCGGTAGTTCACTCCCAGTATTCACAGTGAGGGATCCTCTTCCTGTTTCTCACACCTCAGGAGCAGAGGCCGTTTCTGTCCGACCTTGTCAAATGTCAAGGCCTTACAGTGTCATCCCTGACGACACACTGAGGTGATCCCGAATTCTTCGCAAACGCGAAGCTATTATAGCCTCCGCGAGGAGCCTATAAAAACAGCTCCTCGACGGTTTAACTAGTAACAACCTCGCATCCGCTTTTCGCTAATATGTAGGACAAGTGCCTATGCCACACTCGGTGTCTTACCCACCGGGAGCTGAAAAGCTCCGTTGACAATAGGTCAGTCGCCCCCACCTAAGCACGCTTCTCTCTCACGTCCGTACTGTTCGGCTGCTCGAGTCGAACTGCCTTCCGTCAATATATTAGCTAATAATGGATTTAAAGCACAGCCTAAAAATTTTGTTTATAGAAATCATTGTTTAGATGAAAATAAGTGTTGTCAGTAAATAATGTCAACAGTTCCGTTATAGCTGACACATTTAATTTGGTTCTAGTTGTTAATCTATCATTTTGTAATTTGGTCCTAAATTGTTTTCAAAGTTTCATCTAATGGTACATTTATATATAGACTATTTATTTATATAAAAACTTACTTAGAAAATATTACATATTATACAAATCAATGTACCAAATTATATTAACATTTAAAAAATAAAAATAATTTTAATGAAATTTGTGATTTTTTTTCTATCTAATCGTTATTTTATTTAAGTTAAGCATAGCCCCAGCTATACAGATCCTTTTTTATAGTAATAACTTCAGTTTGTTTTTGAATAATACATCTACAAAAAAGGTGCTACATATTTGATTCATTCATGCCTTGTAATGTGCTTTTTTTGGCTTGCTTAAAAACGTTTTAGAGACCTTTTCTTTGTAATATCAATAAATGAATAATTTCTCCGTTTCGAAATACATTATTCAGCACAGTTATATAAAAATTATTTATTAAATGATGGTTAGTTCCTCGAAAAGCTCTTACTTTTAATATTTTTTGTTGCGTATATGAACATAGGTATATCTAAATTATAAATCAAATCCCAACATAAATGTTAAAAAGGGAGTCATTAAATCATTATATGATAGAACTAAAATTGCCTGTTCTAATGACAATCCGTTTTTAGAAGAGAAATAATTATTATAACATCTATTTGAGTAAAAAATGATTATCCGATGTCGGACATCATGCATGCGTAAGTCAGTAATTTTCCCGATTTTAATTCATAATAGGCAACCCACATTACGCGGCTCAGAGTAGTGGGTCAGGCTCTAGACATTAGTAATAATCCCTTAGTCAGAGTAGTTTTAATGTAAAATAAATTAAGTGGTACTTACGTGTACTGGTGGGACTTAAAGGTCAACAAATTATAATTTCGTCGGGGATTGAAAGAGCAATGGGGGCTTTTCAACCACTAAAATGTAATTCACACAATTTTTCACTGATGATGGTCTTAATAAAGTTTTCACTGATGATGGTCTTATAGGACCAAAAACTTTCTGAATAATTGTAATCCGTTTGGATGTTTTCATTATTTTAATGTTTTTTAATAAATATACCAATTACATTTAAATAATTGATGGATTCGACCGTTACTTGATGGAAATTCATTTTATGTAACAATAAAACACTGAAAACTTTGTTTTCAAAACTTTCACAAAATTTATTTTAAATTCTTATCACTACAGCTGTTTCGGCTGATTGCCTTTCTCAAGTGCGGCAAGTTCTCAAGTAAGGCAATCAGCCGAAACAGCTGTAGTGATAAGAATTTAAAATAAATTTTGTGGAAGTTTTAAAAACAAAGTTTTCAGTGTTTTATTGTTACAATTACATTTAAGGTTTTTTTATTTCATTGTAAAACTTTTTTAGCTATGGTATACAGCCAACTACTGGGAATTATTCCATTTTAAGTTCTATGACTAATAACTTAATAACAAGGACAAACTTTAAAAAACCAATCAAGTTTATCATCGTCAACTCTACAACCCGTAGAAAATGGGAATTCACCAAAATATATTAAACCCATTCATTAGTGGTTGTCGAATGATTAAGGGAGGTTTTAGTTAATTAGGTTATAATGTTAGGTATCTCGAGATAAATCGACGATGAAAACAGTAAGTTAGAAATGTGTTCCAGAACTAATCACATAGTAGAAGCAAGTAATTGAGAAGTTTCAGGCGCCGTCCTCTAATGACTTTATTTACATTTTGACTACTTTGCTACCGAAAAATAAAGATCGTGGGTAAATTTAAGGGCAACTGGCACATACTAAATTATTTTGAATCTTTGTATGTAACTCTAAATCCTAGACTAAATGCATAAATAAACAGGTTACGAGATGTTTATTTACAAGTTTGCTTGTAGGTGGATCGCGGGAACGACCGTGATAATTAGGATTTATAATTCAAGTTGCGGTATTTAATTATACAGTACGATCAAGAATTAAGATGGAAATTGCATATTAAAACTTTAAAGAACAACTGTACTAGTAACTAATCATGAAATATTGGCACATTATCAATAGAGGGCAAAAATTTTGCTAAGAATATATATGTATATTGCAATAATTTCCAAGAAATCTCTCTCACTTCCACCTAGCTACACACTATTTGGCAACTGCTCTCACTTTTCTTGTTAAACATATACTTAACTGCTACTTTACTGCCTTACTCTGCAACAGTCTTTTCTTAATTTTAATTTTAATTTTGTTAACGAATTCTTCTTTGTTCGAATAATGTATACTGACGATTCTAAGAACAAAGTTAATTGCGCTGTCACGTCTTCTAAAAATATCATCAAGATCTCGACACTTTCATCAATTGGTAGTATTTACACACCCCAGTTAATGGAAATAGTTTACGTCATGAACTCAATAACAACGACACGTGCTTCTCCAGATATCAAATATCTGTATTGAGTCTCTGTTGTCCCCAATTACGCAATTATCCATAACCCTACTTCGAAGGAGTTTGCTTGACTATCATCATCGGGAGACCTTCCTATATTGGAATTCAAGGCAACAAAATTGCTGATCTTACAACTTACATGGCACTATAAATATATATATATATATATATATATATATATATATATATATATATATATATAATATATATATATATATATATATATATATATATATATATATATATATATATATATATATATATATATATATATATATTTAGGGATTCTACAGTATTCACTGCCTTCCCTCGCTCAACCGTTTCCATCTCTCTCTGTTGTTCCATTCTCCATCGTTTAGTCCTCTCTTACTCATGGCGTCGTCTACTTCGTTCCTCCAGGATTTTCGGGGTCGTCCTCTTTTCCTCCTTCCTATGGGGCTCCATTCGGTTATTCTTTTTATCCATCTGCTGTCGCTAGCTCTTCTTACATGTCCATACCACTTTAGTCTTTTTTGTTCTATATATGTTAGTATGTCTGTTTCTATTGATGTTCTTTGCTTTATTTCGTCATTACTTCTCCTATCCATTCTTGTTACTCTGCAGCATCTTCGTAGGCATTCCATCTCTGTTGCTATTATCTTACTGCTGTTTTTCTTGTTTATGATCCAATTTTCGGCCCCATATGTCATAATACTTCGCACTAATATTTTATAAATCTGCGTTTTTGTCTTCATATTTAGGTGTCTATCCCACCATACTGAGTTAAGTTGTCGGATTGCTGTTCTTCTTTGTCCTAATCTTTGTGTAATTTCTTCCTCTGTTGTTGCCTTTTTCGTGATTATAAACCCCAGGTATTTGAATTTATCCTTTCCTTTGATTGTTACGTTGTCATCAATCTGTAGATCTTCTATGTCTTCTTCACTTGTAGATAGGTACTCTGTTTTCGCGAGGTTAATATCTAGGCCAGCCTTGGTATATTCTTCTTGTAGTTTCTTCATCATGTAGCTGAGGTCGTCTTGGTCTTGTGCAATCACTACTTGATCGTCTGCAAAACTTAACGTATATAGGTATTCGTTCCGTACCGGTACTCCCATGCCTTCGCATTTTCTTTTCCATGTAGTCAAGGCTTTCTCTAAGTATATTTTGAATAGGGTTGGAGATGTGGAACAACCCTGCAGGAGCCCTTTTGTTGTGGTGAAGTCTCCTATGATTCTTGTTCCCATTTTAATGGACACTTTATTTTCTTTATACAGAGCTTTTGTAGCTTCTATGAGTTCCGTCTGTATTTCTAATTTGTACATTGCCTCCCATAGTTCTGACCTTGGTACAGAGTCATACGCCTTTCTCAGATCCACAAATGCCAAGTGTATATCTCTATTTTTTGCTTTTTTCTTTTCCAACAGTTGTTCCAGTGTGTATATGTGGTCTATGCATGATCTTCCTGCCGTGAAGCCTGCCTGATCCTCCCCGATTTTGCCTTTTATCGCTTGCTCTATCTTTTCTCGCAGTATCTTTCCATATAATCTTCCTATTGATGATATTACGCTTATTCCTCTGTAGTTTTCGCATCGTTTTCTATCTCCTATATATATATATATATATATATATATAATCTTCTTCTTGATGTGCCTATCCGTTACGGATGTTGGCGATCATCATGTCAATCTATATCTTATCTGCAGCAGAAAAGTTGCACAGATGTTGTATTGAACCAGATCCTGAGGTTCTTTAACCAAGATGTTCTTTTTCTTCCTGGACCTCGTTTTCCAAATATTTCTTCTTGCAGGATGGCTTGAAGGAGAGTATATCTAGATTCATTTCGCATAATATGTCCGAAGAACATTTCCTTTCGAGATTTGATGGTGGTGAGTACCTCTCGGTTCTTATTCATTCTTCTGAGGTCCTCCTCATTTGTGACTCGGTCAATCAACGCAATCTTAAGTATTCTCCGATATAGCCACATCTCAAATGCTTCCAGTTTTCTGCACATATCTTCGCCCTGGACCTTGAGTCCACGATTCAACATCGTAAAAAAGGACAGAGAAGACGTAGTGTCGCAGCATTCTTACTTTTGTATCAAGAGAGGTTGTGACTCCGATTGAAGGTGGATAGTGGTAGCTTTTCCGATGCGTGCTCTAATCTCCTGGTTGTTGGTCCATTCTTCATTTATTGTGGTGGCGAGGTAGTTGTAGTGCGTCACTCTTTCTACCGGGAATTGTTTGACGTAGAGTTCTGTTATCATTTTCTTGCTAATTATCATAAGCTTCGTCTTCTTAACGTTTATATTGAGTCTATATTGTTGACTGTAATACGAGATTTTGTTCATAAGAACTTGTAGGTCTTCTAAGTTGTCCTCAAATACTATTGTGTCATTTGCATATCTGATGTTGTTTAGCCGGTAACCATTTAGTAGAATACCTTTTTGAGTTTCGTGCAAAGCTTCGATAAATATGCTTTCAGAGTACAGACTGAAGATTGAAAAAGAAGAGGAGACAAAATACAGCCTTGCCTCACTCCACGCATGATTTTCACATAGTCAGTGTGTTCACCTTCAACTTTGAGATTTGCTGTCTGATTCCAGTAAAGATTTCTAATTATTTTCAGACCTTGGTTGTTAATTCCTGCTTCTTTTAGTATTTGCATCATCTTGTCCAGTTGACGTCTCTGCATCTCTGGAATAAGACTTGTACTGAGAACAAAGCCTCTTTAGTACCCACAACATTTGTGAAGCCAAACGGGTTCGGGGAATTTTGACTTTCACAGAGCTTGTAGATTCTCTTATGAATTATATTTAGGAATAATTTTAGGAGATGACTCATGAGGCTTATAGTACGGTAATCTTATATATATATATATATATATATATATATATATATATATATATATATATACATATATATATATACATATATATATATATATATTGATATGATGGGTGTTTAAAGAAAATAATTTATAAGTTATATACTAGATAATTTTAGATATAACAAGTATTTGGTTATTTTAAGAAGTTATATACTAGAGAATTTAATAAAAATATATTTATGTGAGGGCATTTTTAAGAAATTAGCACATAAAAAGTATTTTTTTAGTAATTATGATGTTGTAGATATATTTAAGTGAGCCATGTGACTAGGCAACCAGATATAAATACTCTGAAGTGACGTTTAAGAATAATTACGAATATAAAGTGGGGTTATAATGATAATATGTTGTTTAAAATGTGTAATTTATTAAATTAAAATGTTTAATTTATATAAGTTACTGATTTAAATGTATACTCTGATCTGAAAAGCCTAAATGCCAACAAAATTCTCGATAGATAAGTAAGGAATTCTCTAGATCACCGGAGATGGCTTTGTTTGCGAAATGGTTTGTTCCAGAAAATTCAGACATGTATTTAATAGAACAAATGGAACATGATTTCTTACCAGATGGTTCTGTTTGCTGGTTTGCCTGGTGGTTTATAAATGCTGGTGAAGAAAAATATATCTTAAATTGGTAGAAGCTGATAATTGGAAAAAGTAATTTCACAAAAACAAGGATAACCGAAGTACGAAGACATTCAGTGGTGATTAGAATCTATATAGTGGAAAACAGTTCATTTAGGCATTCAGTGAAAGAAAGGTACAAAATTTTGTTAATATAATTTAGTTAGTGTCATAACAATTTCAATTTTGAAGATAGTTTGTTTAAATTTTACATTGTCTATAGAATTTAATTAGTTTTATAAGAATATCAATTTAAAGATAGTTTATTTTAAATTTACATTGGCTAGGTTAGATATATATGTGTGTTTCATAATAGTTATAATAAAGATAATTTAAAAAAGTACTTACAAACTAATTCTTTGAGAACCGCGATAAAAACCTTATATTATTAAAAATACTCATTGCTAATCATTCAAACAAATAGTACATCATAACAATATATATATATATATATATATATATATATATATATATATATATATATATATATATATATATATATATTTATATATATATATATATATATATATATTTATATATATATATATATATATATATATATATATATATATATATATATATATATATATATATATATATTGTTATGATGTGTTGTTTGTTTTTTGAATGATGAGCAATGAGTATTTTTAATAATATAATATATAGGGTTTTTATCGCGGTTCTCAAAGAATTAGTTTGTAAGTACTTTTTTAAATTATCTTTATTATAACTATTATGAAACACACATATATATCTAACCTAGCCAATGTAAATTTAAAATAAACTATCTTTAAATTGATACTCTTATAAAACTAATTAAATTCTATAGACAATGTAAAATTTAAACAAACTATCTTCAAAATTGAAACTGTTATGACACTAACTAAATTATATTAACAAAATTTTGTACCTTTCTTTCACTGAATGCCTAAATGAACTGTTTTCCACTATATATATTCTAATCACCACTGAATGTCTTCGTACTTCGGTTATCCTTGTTTTTGTGAAATTTCTTTTTCCAATTATCAGCTTCTACCAATTTAAGATATATTTTTCTTCACCAGCATTTATACACCACCAAGCAAACCAGCAAACACCATTTATATTTATTCTTCTTTTCAATATACCAATATCCAATTATTATAAGTTGATTTATACTAATCTCCAATCATAATATAATTTTAATTCCTTCCAATGTCCATCCAATATTCTTCTAATATACTTTTATAATCTTCAATAATTATTTGTGTATAATTATAAATGTGCATTAAATATATGCATAATTTTTAATCTTCATTTAACTCACTATATTAAACAATTGGACTATTTATAACTGATTCACTGACTCCAACTAACTTTCATATTTCTTACTAAATTTTTCTGACTGACTTCTTGAAAATTCTGAACAATTTACTTCACTAACTAAATGTGTCTACTAACTTTCATAATAAAACTGGCCTGACTTCTGACTAAAAACTCCCTCTTGAATCCAAATCACGGGTATTTATATCTTTTTGGATATTCTAGAATCATCTGGTAAGAAATCATGTTCTATTTAGTTCTATTAAATACTTGTCTGAATTTTCTGGAACAAACCATTTCGCAAACATGGCCATCTCCGGTGATCCAGAGAATTCCATTCTTTTCTATTAATAATTTTGTTTACATTTAGGCTTTTCAGATCAGAATATATAATTAAATTAGTAACTTAACATTCTAATTTAATAAACTACACATTTTAAACAACTATAACCCCACTTATATTCGTAAAATTCTTAAAATGACACTTGGAATGGAGGGTATAGTGTGTTGCCTAGTCACATGGCTCACTTAAATATATCTACAAAATCATAACTACTAAAATACAACTTTTCACAATTATTATATGCTAATTTCTTAAAATGCCCTCACATAAATATATTTTTATTAAATTCTCTAGTATTTAACTTATTTAAAATAATCAAATACTTTTTTATACCTAATATTATGTAGTATATAACTTATAAATTATTTTCTATAAACCCCAATCGTCACAATACCCCAAAATAATATTTAAAATAAATAATTTACTTATTATTTTTTTAAATATTAATTTTCTCATACCTTATTAAATTCAATAAATCACATTTTTTTTTTTTTATTTAAAATGTGTTAAATACATCCCTGTTCGCTGTCTATGTCAAAGCAGAGAACAACGGAGCACAGTTCGGCTATTCTATGGTCAAACTGTCATGTCAAATAAAGCAATGGATGCTATATCAGAGAATAAAATATAACCTTAATTAAAAATATAATCTATATTGTGTTCTGTTTATTTATAGACAAAATCTAGGAATTATTTCCATTCAACAGGCTTTCATCCATATGAATTGGTAAGTTTTACACTTTTTATAAAGACATTTACACAATCAATTCTGTATCTAACCCCAAATTATGATTTTTAGGGTACCAAAACAAAACACTATTTATTATAATTTTTAGGTGTTTCTCATGATCTTCAGCCGTTTTAGAAAAAATTAATATATCATCAATGTAGTGAATTACAAAATGTTCATATTGATCCAAAATATCATGAAGACATCTACATAGAGCACTGCAAGATGATTGAAGTCCAAATGGTACTACTTTGAATTGATATACTACTCCATCTATCTGAAATCCTGTATACTGTCTACTTTTTCTTTCTAGAGGTATTAACCAGAAACTAAGCTGTAAATCGATTTTAGTGAAAAATGACATTCCTGTAATTCTTCCTAATATTCCATCTATACTCATTGGTGCTTCAAATTGCTTTTCAGTAATCTTGTTAATATTCCTTGCATCCAAACATAACCTGATTTCACCTGATCTTTTACGTACTACTACTATTGGGTTTATGAAACGTGTATCTGCCTTCTCAATGATTCCATCTTCTAACATATTATTAATTGTTTTGTTTACTTCTTCTCTGTATTTATATGGTATTGGGTAGGATTTTGTTTTAAAATCTTTTTCTTCTTCAGCTTTTATACTATGGATATAATTTTGTGCAATTCTATTTTCTTTATTGACAAGTCCCTTGTGTTGCTGCAATATGGAAATGACTATTGATTTATATTCTTCAGGGCAATTTAAAACTTTCATCATATCTTCTTCTTTACAAATAAAATTATTCTTCATTATGTACTCATTATTCCTTGCTTCCAATTTTACGCACTCCGCCTCGTAGGCATCCATCTGCTTAAAATTTCCATTCCTTAAATATTCACTACAATAATTATTCTTTACATTCTTTTGGGACATTTCCCTATCATCAAAATACATTTCTTCTTCATAAACATCATTATTTTCTTTTAATAATATCCTATCAACTCTTATTCCTTCTTCTACCTCATTTTTCTGCATAAATTTAATTATTTGCCCTTCCAAAGTTACCATTTTTTCTTCAAAGTCTATCTTTACTTTCTTCTTTTCCAATTCATCATTTCCCATTAATATATCAACACATAAATCCTTGACAATAAATCCTTGCATATTAATTTCTTTATTAAGAATATTAATTTTAAAATTGGCTAGTTTATCAATTTCACCCAACTTCTTATTATTTGCACCAACAATTTTAATTTTTGGAATCTTTATTATATCTGATAATTTTAATGTATTAAAAATAAAATTCTCCGAGACTTAAGTACTTTCTGAACTAGTATCTATCATAATTTTAATCATTTTATTTTTGGCCAAAGCATTTATATAAATTAAATTAATAGATTCAATAATTTTCTCTTCATCTAAAGAAATAAATTCAGAAGGTTTTTCATAATAGCAATGGCCTAACTTGTAATTCAGAAAGTTTACTGCACAAAATTTTGATTATTAGAATTGTCAGATTGTATCTGACCACTTGGATCTGATGTTCTATGTCTTTCCCTACTATGACTTCTACTCACATTTTCCTGCCTTGTACTACTTCGTTCCCTGTCTTCGCAGCTTCTATTCCTTCGAACACAATTTACCTGTCTGTTATAGTTAGGTCGCTCTGTATTTTTTCTATTGTTAAAATCTTGTCTATTATTATTAGTACTGTTATTAAAATGTTGTCTATTATAATTAGTATTATTATTAAAATTTTGTCTATTATAACTAGTATTATTATTAAAGTTCTGTCTATTTGGATTACTGTTATTATTATTAAAATTTTGTAAACTATCACCATACCTAGTATTATTGTTATATGATTGTCTATATTGTTGATTATCATTTTTATTATATTGAAAGTTATTATTGTTTTTTCTGTTGTTATTATTACTTGTCATATTGCCTCTTTGTATTCTTTGAATAAAATTAATAAAACTATCTATTGTTTGAATATTTTGTACAGTTACGGTTTGCACAACATCAGCATCAAAATGTCTAGATACATTTAAGACTCTTTCATCCTCTCTAAGTGGTGGTTCTAAATATTTTGCAACTGTTATCAATTTCAATGCATAATCTACCATATTTGATTTTAAATTTTGATTATACTTTCCAAAATATAGAATTTCTCTAAACTTGGCTTGCTCTAATTCACCCCAATAATAATTTAAAAATTTATTTTCAAATGTTTGAAAATTATCTAAATCATTCTCAATACTAGCAAACCAAGTTGCTGCATTGTCATTTAATGTCATTCTAATATAATCTTTAATATCATTAATATTATTCACAAATCTTAATTTATGTTTTAAACTATTTATGTATACTCTAGGATGCAAATTTTTTATATTACCAGAGAATTTAATCCCAGTCTCATTTGTTAAATTTAAGTAAGGTCTCCCTATGTCTCTCATTTGTGAAATATCATCTATTCTCTGTTCCACATTTCTTATTTGATTACAATTTATTTGGATATTTTGTTGTATATCGTCTAATTTTTCTTCTGTGTTTCTCCTGTCTTCGTTAATTTTTACTTCTAAGTTACATTTTTGCAACTCTATTTTCTGTTCTATATCTATCTTATTATCTTGAATAATCCTCTTTACTTCTGTCCTCTCATTGTCTATCCTTTTCTTGTAGTCATTCCGTATACTTTTTATTTCATTTGCTACTTTTTTCTCTGCAGCTTCAAGTTTTTTATCCATTTGTTTTACAATTTTATTATTATTATCTTCTATTTTCTTTTCTAATTTTCTATAATTCTCTTCCAATTTCTGTTTCATTTTTTTCATGTCTTCTTTGACTTCTTTTGAATTCTCTTCCAATTTTTTTATGTTTTCTTTGATTTCTTTTGAATTCTCTTCCATTTTTTTCGTATTCTCTTCCATTTTCTGTTCCATTTTTTTCATGTCTTCTTTGATTTCTTTTGAATTCTCTTCCATTGTCTTTTTCATCTGCATCATTAATGACATCAAAGCTGCCATATTGACATTTTCCTCTCTTTCTGGATTCATTTCTGCAGTATCTTGTGGAACTTGAACTAAACTCTCCTCTTGTATATGTTGTGTTTCTACTTCCACATCTTCTTCATTCTTTTTGCTTCTTGTACCTTTCTTTCCTTGAGACATTTTGAGACTTTACTTGTTCAAATATAATTAAAAATAAAATCTATAATTTTTTCTTTCTACTGATAATTAATTTAATTATATGAGAGCACTTATCTTCCCAAACTAATTCTTTTAAATAGAGAGCCACCGCGTTGGGTGCCAAATTGTTATGATGTGTTGTTTGTTTTTTGAATGATGAGCAATGAGTATTTTTAATAATATAATATATAGGGTTTTTATCGCGGTTCTCAAAGAATTAGTTTGTAAGTACTTTTTTAAATTATCTTTATTATAACTATTATGAAACACACATATATATCTAACCTAGCCAATGTAAATTTAAAATAAACTATCTTTAAATTGATACTCTTATAAAACTAATTAAATTCTATAGACAATGTAAAATTTAAACAAACTATCTTCAAAATTGAAACTGTTATGACACTAACTAAATTATATTAACAAAATTTTGTACCTTTCTTTCACTGAATGCCTAAATGAACTGTTTTCCACTATATATATTCTAATCACCACTGAATGTCTTCGTACTTCGGTTATCCTTGTTTTTGTGAAATTTCTTTTTCCAATTATCAGCTTCTACCAATTTAAGATATATTTTTCTTCACCAGCATTTATACACCACCAAGCAAACCAGCAAACACCATTTATATTTATTCTTCTTTTCAATATACCAATATCCAATTATTATAAGTTGATTTATACTAATCTCCAATCATAATATAATTTTAATTCCTTCCAATGTCCATCCAATATTCTTCTAATATACTTTTATAATCTTCAATAATTATTTGTGTATAATTATAAATGTGCATTAAATATATGCATAATTTTTAATCTTCATTTAACTCACTATATTAAACAATTGGACTATTTATAACTGATTCACTGACTCCAACTAACTTTCATATTTCTTACTAAATTTTTCTGACTGACTTCTTGAAAATTCTGAACAATTTACTTCACTAACTAAATGTGTCTACTAACTTTCATAATAAAACTGGCCTGACTTCTGACTAAAAACTCCCTCTTGAATCCAAATCACGGGTATTTATATCTTTTTGGATATTCTAGAATCATCTGGTAAGAAATCATGTTCTATTTAGTTCTATTAAATACTTGTCTGAATTTTCTGGAACAAACCATTTCGCAAACATGGCCATCTCCGGTGATCCAGAAAATTCCATTCTTTTCTATTAATAATTTTGTTTACATTTAGGCTTTTCAGATCAGAATATATAATTAAATTAGTAACTTAACATTCTAATTTAATAAACTACTCATTTTAAACAACTATAACCCCACTTATATTCGTAAAATTCTTAAAATGACACTTGGGATGGAGGGTATAGTGTGTTGCCTAGTCACATGGCTCACTTAAATATATCTACAAAATCATAACTACTAAAATACAACTTTTTACAATTATTATATGCTAATTTCTTAAAATGCCCTCACATAAATATATTTTTATTAAATTCTCTAGTATTTAACTTATTTAAAATAATCAAATACTTTTTTATACCTAATATTATGTAGTATATAACTTATAAATTATTTTCTATAAACCCCAATCGTCACAATATATATATATACATATACATATATATATATATATATATATATATATATATATATATATATATATATATATATATATATATATATCTACGGCATTAAGTGAACTCCGCCCATGTTAAAATTCAGGTTCAATTGAGCTCCGTGGTCAAGTGGATACCGATATACGGAGCTCACTTGACAATTCCGTAATATTGGTTCAGTCGATTCATCAACATGTAGAGTTTAATAATTTATAAAAATTTTTTGGAGCCCGTAAATACCCCTGTATCATAAATGTATATCGTTTAGTTCACGTGTATATATTATAGGGGTCGTTTAGATCTTTTTCATTGTATATTTGAACCATACGTTTATCGGTTTAAGTAAGCTCTGAGAGTTTGGCAACTGTGCGATTATACCGTATATTTTCAACATATACCCTGAACGGTTTATATGGGCTCCTTATTTTTATCTACTATTTGTAGACAGTGTAATGTCATATGCATTACACTGTGTAACAGAGGATATCTTATTACCTGGTATAACTACGTACTAAAAGGTAACTGGTTCTTTAAAAAACAGGTATATAGATACAAAAGGATTTCGGCTTATTATTTAATGGAATGTTCGCTTGCATAGAAAATTTTATTTTTTCTGCATTTTTAGAAATGTTGTTTTTTTATTTAATATAATTTTATTAGTTCAATGCCGAATTCGATGTTTTTTTTTATTACAGAAATTTCGTAATGTATTTTGTTTACGTGAGTATGTGTTAGTACGTTTTATGTAAGCACCCGATTAATAAAAACTACTTTTATTTCATCTACTCTTCTGCGATATCTTGTATAAAGCTTTTTTATTATTTTAGTTCTGGTCTTATTTGTATACTCATATGATATCTCGATAGAAGGTTATCTCAAAATAAATATGGTTAAGTGCTGCAATAGATATTTTTGTGTTTAAATGGGTAGTAGTGTGCACAAAAAAAAAGAATGGTTAATTTGTCTATCAAGGTATATTCGGCAGCAGAAGCATATAGTGCAAGCGTCTATGTTTTAAAGGCGGAAGGACGTACGCCTCATTTTTAGCTGACAAGCTTGCGAAGAATATTATTTCTGGTCCTCAATTTACCTTTTAGTTTTAAACTATGATCTGTGACTGATCCCGTGGGATACAAACTATTTTCAAGAAATTTATAGGAAGTCTACAGTTCAACAATTTCATGACATTATTGGATGTTCAGTTTGTGAAAGCGTCTATGTTAGGGAAATTGAGGAGCGCACATGAGTTTTTCAGGGGTTTTGGCTGAAAATTTATTCATAGTTTATTTTTATTGTGCAATAATAGGTGTATCGTCTTTATAATATTAGTCCTATTATCTACCGGTATGAGTTGATCGTTTCTGTAAATGTTATACAGTGTAGGTGCTTTTATGCTACCCCAAGCAAGACCGTTTTTCATCTGCTATTCTTAACATTGAGTGATACAAAAAATATTCTCTTGTGTAGGCATACGCAAATAATATAAGTGAGTTTGTTATCTAAGGGGATATCATATAGTTTTTCGAGAAATATTTGGTAATTTAAGGTGTTGTAAGCGGCATTTAGATTGAAAAATACCACCCCTGATAACTGATATTTTTCGTACCCGTCTTTGATGTGTTGGGTAAGATTTAGCATTTGTAATCTACATGATCTTCCCTATCTATAGCCACTTTTGTTTACAGATTTCGTAATAGTGCTCAGATCCTCAATGTAGGTAGTTGTATTATTTTTCATTAAATATGTAGATGGTGGATCCAAGCTGAACATAATTGAAAGGTTCTCTGAAAGCTGACTGGTGTTGTCCTTTCTTACTTTGAGTTATTCTTTGCTTTTTTTCCGACAGAGATAGCATGTCTATATCTATAATGTGGTTTTCAGCGATAAGCTTTATACCAAATACCCTACGTTAGGCCCTATATGTGTTTCCTGCACTAGAAATGAGTCAGATTCGTATTTAGCGCATATGTCTGATAAGTTTAAGTAAAGTAAAGTTTCTTGATCTCTAGATATACCCTTAACAGTTATATACATATGTTATTAGAATAGTTGGTCCTAAAAAGGACCAATTTGACAAAATCATATTAAAGGGGTGACTGACGAATTAGCCGATTAATTATTTAATCATTACCCTGGGTATGCCCGATTGTTCTGATCTTCTTAGTACTTAAATTTTCGTAAAGGCTCGTTCTTTGAACCCCGTAAGTAATGCCTAATATTTTACTTTTTATTGAAAATTTAAATTTTACATGCCGTGTATTACTTTTTGACGATATTTCGAATCAGATTTGTATAGTAATAATTTAAGGTATTAAAGAGCCTGTTTGTGGAAAATAAATAAGTTTGTGATATCGTTCGTAACTCATATATAGATAAAAAATGTAAAAAAATTCAACTTCATACATGGCGCCATTGTTCAGGTGATGATGGATTTATCACAGATATCAAAGGTTACATTTTAATTCAAGGTTCTATTTGCGTATTTTCAATATTAAAAGAGTAGGAAAAGACATGTTTATGCTTTTATTTATTTTTTAAATCTATTCTATTTTCTTTCTAGAGTTCCTGTGGTCTTTTTTCAATTGGGCACTTGTCTAAGGCTATGACAAATACTCTGTCCTCTGCTATTCTACATTAATATGACTGATTCATTTTCTCTTTCTTGCAGCTATTTTATTGTTTATCCTGTCAATCCTGTGTATCTTTTTCTTCTTCTTCTTCTTCTTTTTATATAGACATTACTCTGTCTGTTTTTCAATGTGTCTCCAGTAAGTTGCCGTTCCATGGTTTTCGTGGTCTTCTTGCTGATCGTCTCCCTATTGGGTAACCGTCTCTTGCCATGTCTACTACTCCATTTGTTGTCATTCGGCTTATATGATCGTTCCATTCTACTCTTCTATTTCTTAACCAGTTCTTAATGTTCTTCACCTTGTATCTACATCGTATATCTGTACTTCTAGCTCTGTCCCATAGTGTCTTACCATTAATTTTTCTAAGTGTTTTTATCTCTGTTGTTTCTAATATCCTTTTTGTCCTCTCTGTGTCAGGTCTTGTTTCTGCTGCGTATGTCATTATTGGTCTGATAACTGTTTTGTAAATTTTGCCTTTGGTTTCTTTCCCGATATTTTTATTTCTTCATATTGTTTCATTTAAGCAGCCTGCGGCTCTGTTTGCTCTATTCAGTGGATCTTCCACTTAAGTTTCGAGATTTCCGTAGCTAAATAATGTGATACCTAGATATTTAAACTCCATCACTTGTTCTATTATCTGACCTTCCAGCTCCAATTAACATATTAGTAAACTTGCTGTTGAAACCATGCATTTTGTCTCTTTTGAAGAAATTAACTGTTAAAGTTAACTGTTAAAGTTAAATTTTCTAGCGGTTATATGAAATTGGTGTAGCATACGTTGTAAATCATCTTCACTTTGAAGGAATAGTATTGCGTCGTCTGCATAGCAGATTATTTTAATTTGTTTTTCTCCCATTTGGTATCCTCTTTTATTTCTTACTTTTTTATTATTTCATCCATAATCCGGTTGAACAATAAAGGACTCAGGAAATCTCCCTGTCTTATCCCATTACCAGCTTCAATAGGGTCGGTTAGTTCTTCTTCTACTTTTACTTTTATTGTGTTGTTTTGGTATATATTTTCGATTGTTTTGATTATTCAATGAAATTGACATTAATTTGATAGTTTTCATTTTATTAGTACTGATATGGTACTATATATCAATTTGAACATGTATAAGTAAGAGCACTCTCTTGTTAGTAATTTTAGTGTAAATTATGACGAAACCAGAAGTAACCCATAATATTATCCCACACCTCAAAGGTCTGCCTCGCGGTATCTGGGAGACGCAATAATTCGCTTTTGATAGATAAAAACAAAAACCCACTAAGACGAACACAACATAAATCAAAAAAATCCGTCAACCTGTCAATAGGGACATACAATATTAGATCAATGTCTACGGATGAAAAAGTACATGAATTGGAAGAAGAATTAACAAACATAAAATGAGATATCATAGGCCTATCAGAAACTCGACGAAAAGAAGAAACCCGAATACAGCCTATGTCATACTTAAAATAAGAAGAACATCAATTAAAATTATCCAGGTATATGCCCCCATGACAGCTTATGATGACGAAGATATCGAACTATTTTATGAAGATATATCAAAGGCTATGGAAGAACATAAAAATCGTCTTATACTACTAATTCGAGATTTCAATGCCAAACTGGGTAGAAAACTAAACAAGGAAGAAACTAAAACAGGAGATTTCGGGTATGGTCAGAGAAATGATAGAGGTGCTACTTTGATGAACTACCTAGAAGAAAAGCATCTATACGCAATGAACTCCTTTTACAAAAAGAAGCCCCAACGAAAGTGGACATGGATCAGCCCTAATGGATCCACAAAAAATGAGATCGACTACATACTGTCCACGGAACGATATATCATTAAAGTTGTAACAGTTCTTAACAGATTCACAACAGGTAGCGATCACTGGATGGTCAGAGCAAAAATTAGTGTTGACGGTAACTACGAAATGAAAAGAAAAATAATTAAAACCTGGGATCTAGTAGATAGAAACAAACTAGGGCAATATAAAGAGATATACAAAGACCTATTAAAAGAACAACTTACTTAAAAATTAGACAGTGATGACAAAGATATAGATGAAATAGACAACATACTTACAGCAACGATGATTACATCAGGAAAAGAAATAGCAAAAAAGGATCTAAAAAAGAACAACTATATATCAACAGAAACAAAGAAGCTTATGGATAAAAAAAGGAAGCTATAGAATATGTAGAAATCAATAAAACAATAAGCAGAATGATAAGAGAAAATAAGAGAAAAGAACAAGAAATAAAAATAGAAAAAGTAATACAAAAATATGAAATGCTTAAGACCGAAATTAGGTAAGTGTGAAATAAACAAAATAAAAGATGAAAACGGACTAGAAACAAACATTAAAGATGACATTATAAATATTATCCACCATTTCTACTCAGAACTATATAAAACAAAAAAGGAACCACCAGAAACAATTAAAAACCAACTTAAAGCTAAAGTAAAAAATGTCAACTCAGAGCTACAGCCAGAAATAAGCAAATCAGAAATATAGAAGGCATTGAAAGAAATGAAAAACAACAAATCGCCTGGAAAAGATGGAATAACTGCAGATATGCTGAAATATGGTGGAAAAGTGGCAATTAACACTCTACATTCCCTTTTTAACAAGATATTAAAAGAAAAAAGAATCCCAATCAACTGGAAGGAATCCGTAACCATTATCCTACACAAGAAAGGGGATAAAGCAGATATAAAAAAACTACCGTCCCATAACACTCCTCAATGTAATGTATAAACTCCCAACAAAAATTTTAAATAATAGATTGACGACAAAATTCGATGGAAACCCAACAAGCTGGTTTTAGAAAGGGATTCAGCAAAAGTGACCATTTACTAAGTATGAAAATACTTATAGAACGAGCAAATGAATACCATATTCCTCTATATATAGCGTTAATACATTTCGAAAAGGCTTTCGACAGTGTCGAACATTGGGCAGTGAAAAGTTCTTTGATTAACAGCAGAATTTACCACAGATATACGGAACTAATAGCCAATATATATAAGGAAGCCAAAACAACAATTAAAGTATATGAATAAACAAAATCAATACAAATAAATAGAGGCGTGAGACAGGGTGACACAATATCACCGAAACTTTTTAATCAGGCTGTGGAAGATATTTTTAAAAGATTAGAGTGGGAAGAGAAAGGTATAAAAATTTGTGGACAACACTTGAACCATCTAATATATGCTGATGACATCGCATTGATAACAGATAAATGAGAAGAATTATTTGAAATGATGAAAGAACTGGACGTAGAAGCTGGAAAGATAGGCCTTATTATGAATTACAGCAAGACCAAAATTATAACAAATACAGATGAAAACATCACAATGAGGTTCGGACAAGATGAAGTAGAACAAGTTCAGGATTATATATATCTGGGTCAAACTATAAAACGTAACAAAGAAAACCAAACAGCAGAGATAAAAAGACGAGTTAGACTGGCATGGGCGGCATTTGGCAAACTAAGCTACATTCTTAAAAACAAAAGATATCCACAGCATCTTAAGACTAAAGTATACAATCAATGCGTACTCCCTGTTCTAAATTATGGTTCTCAAATGTGGACATTTACAAAAGCAAACATGGACATAACCATAAAAACCCAAAGAGCAATGGAAAGACAAATGTTGCACATAAGACTAATGGATAAAAAGAGAAACAAGTGGATAAGAGAGAAAACAAAAGTGAGGGATGTTAGACAAGAAGTTGCAAAATTGAAATGGAGATTTGCCGGGCACAATATAAGACAAAAAGAAGACCAATGGAACAAAATTCTTATAAGTTGGAGACCGTGGGAATATAAACGAAGCAGAGGAAGGTCCCAAATGAGATGGGCAGATGATATCAAGAAGCACGTGGGCTCTAGGTGGATAACTATACCGACAGACAGAGAAGAATGGAAAAGGATTGGGAAGGCCTATGTCCAAAGATGGACCGAAAAAGGCTAATTAGATAGAGACAGATTCTCCCCGTGTGATCTTAGTATTTCCGTTGATTGAATAGTATAGGGTATCCAATATTTTAATCAATGGTATGTCAGAGTTTTATAAATTTTATATATATATATTTGCAAAATGAAGAAGAAAGTTAAGCACAGGCAGTTAAACAGCTGATCTGTCAATTTAGAAGTAAGAGCAAGTACCAACTTGCTGAAAAGCATACCATACACAAAAGGGATAATAAAATGTACTACACAAACTATAGCGATATGAGCTATATATAAGCTATATATCTATTAATTATTAGGATATACAATATTTTTTCTAATACACCTGGAACGATTGAGTGAATAATCAATTATTGACTATTAGGCAGTTAATTAGAAATGTTGGGAATACAAAAAAAAACATTAAACTAGTTATTTATAGATTTTAAACAAACACTGATATAATCATAAGAATAAAACTATGAAATACCATGGCAGAACTAGGCTTACCTAATAAACTAATTAATAAAGTATCTTACTGTAGACTTATTTTCAAATGTACTGCAAAGAGCTTTAAAAAATGTGAACGAATTATTAACAGCTGTTTTGAAAACTAAATATTATGAGACGAATTGGGGATATTATATTACACAAACTAAACCGCTTGCCTACAAAAAATATTAGGAAAATATGATACGACGCGAAAGACTAATGACTTTACAGCTAATTGCCACATAAGTATCAATGTAACTATAGCTCACAAAATGGGTTCAATTACATTGCAATTTTTAAATTTTTCGTGATAAAATGAAGTGATTGATTGGTGTTTTGAAAAGGTAAGTTGTTTTTTATTTTTGTATTCCTATCATCTGATATTGTAATACCAACAACATTTTTCATAATATATTCTGAAATGCGCTTTCTCTTACTGATAACGGACAAAAGTTTTATTAACTTCTCGTTAATATAATTATGTAGGAATTAAGAATTTTATCTTGTTCTTACTATAGTGCTAAAGCACAAATGTAGTCATAGTCTACCGTATTTTTTTCATAGTGGTCATAGTTTTTAATTGTAGTATAGCTTATGTGTTTATAATAACTAGTGCAGAGAAAATAATAAAAATTTTTACCCTGTGCTTTATGTTTATTATCCTTTATTGTATTGGAACATCTAGAAGTATAGCAATACATTTTAATTGTTGAACAAAAGAGAAAATAAAAACACTTTTTGTGGTGTGCCACTTAACCATACACAAAATTGTACACAAATAGTCAAATGGTAGTAAAAGTTTCCGATATAGGCCGCCAGACGGTAGAGGCACCGCCGCGCTCTATGTCTATACTATGAGATGTTTTTCATACAGTTTTCGGATCAGATTTTTTCAAAACATCAAATTACATTTTCTTTTTGCCTTTCTTTATTTAGGCTAACCGCTACTGTTTTTTTCTTCAGCGTTTCTTCTTAACCTACATTAATGTTATTATCGGTAAGATAGTTTCGAAACAAATTCAGATTTCTGCTTTAATCTTTCTTAAAATTAAATATTTATTAAATTAAAATTAAATAAAATCTTTTCTGTCTTTTTCATAATGTTATTATATTTACAATTCTTTCTGGAACGAGCTATAATTTTTCTCAAATAACCATTTTGTGTGGTTTAGTCGCCTTAAGGTTTAGCATGCTTTGTCAGATGCTCTTTAAAGTCCCTTTTAATATTAATATCGTTTGAGAAATTTTTCCCAGATACTTATATTTCGTTTTGATTTTCAATCTTCTTTTAATGTTAGTTTAAATGGTCCAGTAGTGTGTTCGTACAGTTCAGTTATAAGCAAAATTAGGTGTTGTTGTACACCTAATTCTTTTAGTATCAGTCATAAGTGTATCCATTTGACTCTGTCGAACGCTTTACGATAATCTATAAAACAAATCCATAGTGGGATATTGAATTCCCTAGTGTTTTATACTTTTTTTTTGGACTATTATAATAATAGCTTTAAAATTAAATGTTTAGTGAAAATCTCTACGCGACTTTAATGCATTAAATATTTTAATTAAAAATCGACATATCTATTGAAATTAGGCAGTAAAAAAGTATGTTATTAAAGATTGATTTATAAATTATTGTAGTTTAAATTCAACTACGCTATAAAACAAACATTGCATGTCATAAACTGCAGTAATCCAAAAATTACAAAGATCTCCCTGTTGTTTGAGTTTTCTTTAATTATATTAATAGGGTAACAAGCATTATAATCCTACCGAAGGGGCTTCTACTTTCATAAACTGTTACACGATTACTCTATCCGATGTACGTACATTTATGAACTAAATGTTTTAGTGACAATGCCTTTTAATAAAAAATACTAATTAATAAAAATGGAAACTTAACTTTTCCACGTTTATAATAGACACTTTCTTATGTTTAAAAATATATAAAACAAGTAATATAAATTACCGCCTTGTTTATTAAAACTAAAAAGTAAAATAAAGTTATGTGTCGGTTAACAATTTATATTTAACTACATTAGCCAAATAATCCTGAAATTCCTCCATGACTAAATTGATGGATATTTAAATAAATTTCAAGTTCCAAAATGTACCAGCTGTAAAATTTGAAAATCTACTACTAATACAATTATTGGCAACATCTCAGGAGATTAGAAGTGTACGCAAAATGGTAAATACGGATCCCACAAATGATTTATCCTGTTGTGGAGTCCACTTAATCCTACATGTTGGTCGGAGTCTAAATAAAGCGCTACTTAGATAATACTATACACGGTGTATATTCTACTGGAGTTAGTATGATACCGTTTTAGAACGGAGCTCAGATTAACAGCTAGATGTATATATATATATATATATATATATATATATATATATATATATATATATATATATATATATATATATATATATATATATATATATATATATACATCTAGCGGTTAATGTAAGCTCCTTTCTAAAACGGTATTATACTAACTCCAGTAGAATATACACCGTGTATTTTATTATCTGAGTAGCGCTTTATGTAGACTCCGACCAACACGTAGGATTAAGTGGACTCCACAAAAGGATAAACCATTTTTGGGATCCGTATTTACGATATTGCATATACTTCTAAACTCCTGCGATGTTGCCAATAATTGTATTAGTAGTAGATTTTCAAATTTTACAGCAGGTACATTCTGGAACTTGAAATTTATTTCAATATCCATCAATTTAATCATGGAGGAATTTGAGGATATTTGGCTAATTTATGTAGTTAAATATAAATTGTTAACCGACATATTATACCTTTATTTAACTTCTTAGTTTTAATAAGCAAGGCGGTAATTTATATTACTTGCTTTATATATTTTCAAACATAAGAAAGTGTGTATTATAAACTTGGAAAAGCGAAAATTTCCGTTTTTATTAATTAGTATTTTTTATTAAAATGCATTGGCATTAAAACATTTAGTACATAAATGTACGTATATCAAATAGAGTAATCGTGTAACAGTTTCTGAAATTAGAAGCGCCTTCGGTAAGATTATAAAGTTTGTTACCAGAAAAAATCTACTAGCATGCACAGAGATGAGAGAGACCTACACAGAAGAAGATCTATTTTTAGCGAATGACAGGGCCATCTATGTAGCCAACCATTGGAAATACAAAATTTAAAGCTGTTGGTGTTGCGGACACGGAAAGTAAAGTAAGTATAAAAAGAGGTAAAAGTAAAATGAAAAGAAAAATAAAACACTTATTTAATATGTAGACCTGAAAGTGCTCCGGAGGGTTTGAAATAAGAATTTACCTAAGGAATGAAATAAGAATTTACCTAATATAAAACAGATCTGAAAGAGAACAAAAAACAGATCAAAGAATTAATACAGATTAAGTACATCCTTAAGTAAAATATCTCAAATCCGCCTGCAGTTTTGTTGGGTAGATCGAGTAGCTCGACAGAACTGTTGCCGGTCCCAAGCCCAAATACAGGAGGGGGGGGGGTCTACAGCCCGTTTAGCACTCTACTGATAGACTTTAAAACCATACAGCTCATAGAAACAGAATTATGCCTCGGGACAGGAAGGATTTTATTACGACGACTAACGGGAGAAAGAGGACAACGAATTTGTGGTAAACGAGAAATACACTTCGCATCGGTGCTTTGAACGTAAAGTCTCTACAAGAGAGCAGAAAATTACAAAAGAGCTTATAGAAAAAAAATATAGACATGTGTGCGCTAAAAGATACAAAGAAAAAAGGAAAAGGGTCAAATTATTATAGATGACCATCTCATGATTTACAGTGGTGTTGCCAAAGAAACCAGAGCCAAAGAAGGAGTCACTCTGTTAGTACACAAAAAATTTTTACACCAAGTATAAAAATAGTAAGTGTAAAAATTAAACTGGATGTCAAACCTCTGAATGTGATAGCAATTCATGCACCAGAGAACAACAAAGATACCACCACAAGGGAAAACTTCTACGAACACCTTCAGACTGTAATAAACGAGACCCCAAATGATATATATAAAATCATTATGGGTGATTTTAACGCCCGTGTTGGCAATGATTTAGTTCCAGGGATAAAACAGCGATATAACGAAAATATCAGAAATGAAAACGGAAACCTTCTAACGGACCTCTGCAGCAAAAACCAGATACGTAATAATAATACATTTTTCCCTCACAAAGAACAATACAAATACATTTTTGAAAACAGTAGAGGACAAAGATCTATTATAGACTATATTCTGTTGAATAGAGAGCACTAATATCAGCAGAAATAGAAAGCGATCACAAATTAGTATTGTGCCGAATGAAAACACATATATGTGATAACAAAACACCGAAATACACCACAAAGATAAAAGTCGAAAGCTTACAGGATGACTCCACAAGATACCTATTCCAGAAAAGAAGAACCGAAAAAAACAGAAAAACATATATCACAGAAAGTGATGGAGTCGAAGAAAGCTGGGCAAAAGTTAAGTCTAATATCTTAGCCCCGGCCAAGAAAGTTCTTGGTAAAAGAAATATAAATAAAATGAAGGAAAAATGTAAAGAAAACAAAAAAGCTTACCTGAAATACATGTCAACCAAAATACAAGAGGCATAACATAATTACAAGACAACTAGAAACGAAACACATGCACTTATAAGAAAAATAAAAAATGGTCACTGGGAACGTTTTTCGAAAGTAATGGAACATAATTTTTCTCGTCTGCAAAAGGAAATATAGCGCTTCATCAGACGTCAAAGAACGGAGGTAAAGTAACTAATAGAACTAAAATACATAGAAAATGATACGTGGATTGACTACCTAAAAAAGCTATATACAGGAGAAAAACAAACGACGCTAGAACCGGAAACATCAGAAATTACAACATATAAAGAACTTAATATAAATGTACAGGAAGTTCGGAAAATACTTGAAAACCTGAGGAACAGAAAAGCAGCAGGTAAAGACGGGATACCAAACGAATACTGAAATATTGTGAAGCAGCAATGACAAATGAATGAAAAATTAACAACATTAATTAATAAAATTATAAAACACAATAAAATGCCGGAAGAATGGAGAAGGAGCGAACTAACTCTACTATTTAAAAAAGGAGATAAAAACAGACAAAAAACTACTGAGGTATAAACTTGTTAAATACTACGCTAAAACTTACAACTAAAATTTTACAAGTGCTAATTAATCACAATATAAGTTTAGCAGATGAACAACCGGGTTTTTTTAGTGGTAGATCGTGTACAGATGCAAAATTCGTGATAAAGCAAATTACTGAGAAATCACTGAAGTATAATAGACCAGCATTCCTGTGTCTGATTGACCTAAAGAAAGCGTTTTACAGAGTAAGACTGAAAGATGTAGTCCATCTTCTGTATAATAGAGAAGCTCCCCTAAATATTATAAAAACTATCGAAAACATCGACCAAAACAACAAAATTGAAGTCAGAATAGAGGGACAACTTACAGAATCTATAGAAATAGGCAGCAGAATATGACAAGGGGATTCGTTGAGATTTAGCCCCATGCTCTTCAATTTGATCAGGGATCAAATCATCAAAAGCGTTAACAAACGAAGAGGATACAGAATGGAAAACAAAGAAATTAAAATACTCCGTTACGCAGATGAGGCAATATTAATAGCCCAAGATGAAGATAGTTTGCAAAGACTGGTCCACAATTTTAACATAAGAGCAAAAGAATTTAATATGACAATCTCATCTTAGAAAACTAAAACAATAGTAGTCAGCAAAGGACCACAGATGTAAAAAAGAAATTGATGGCATTAGCAGAAACAAGACCCGACACAGCCACAACGCAAAGAATACTGGACGCGGCAGAGATGAGAGTACTTAGAAGAATTACAGGAAATACTCTGAGAAATCGAAAAGAAAATGTAACGTATAGTGTATAAATGAATGGATACAAAATAGAAAAAAAAAGAATAACCACATAGGTAATGGAAATAAAATACCTGGCATTATGAATTTATTATGACAATTTCATCTCAGAAAACTAAAACAATAGTAGACAGCAAAGAACCAACTAGATGTAAAATAGAAATTGATGGCATCAGTATTGCACAAATAATGGAAATAAAATACCTGGGAATTACACTGTCTAGCTACGGAGACCTGGACAAAGAAGTGAGAGATCAAGTACTAAAAGCAAATAGACTGGCAGGATGCCTTAATAACACTATATGGCTAAACAGACACATTAACACTGAGATGATATCAATTTGTAAAGCCAGTGTAAGACATATAATGACATATGCCTCAGAAACAAGACCCGACACAGCCACAACGCAAAGAATAATGGAAACGGCAGAGATGAGAGTACTGAGAACAATTATAGGAAATACGCTAAGAAATCAAAAGAGAAGTGAAGACATTAGAAGAAAATGTAACGTAAAGTGTATAAATGAATTGACACAAAATAGAAAAAAAGAATGGAATAATCACATAAGCAGAATGGAGGAGACCCGTGACGTCAAAATTGCAAGAGATAAGTCACGAATCGGCAGAAGAAGTATCGAACGATCGCGCAAAAGATGAAGTGATAACCTTCCATAGAGGTATTATTCCGCCAATGAACAAGTAAAATTGCTTATAAAGAGAAATAATAACAAGAAAAAAAAGTAACATCTCTCAGATAAATAAGCGGAACAACAGAAACTGAGTATAAACGTGAAATTCCAGAATTAACATTAAATAAATTACCGCAAATCATACGAACTGAAATAAGTGTTATTTTCTGCACATACATATATATATATATATATATATATATATATATATATATATATATATATATATATATATATATATATATATATATATATATATATATATATATATATAATATAATAAGAACTATATTTTTAAACCAAGTGACAGAAAAAAAATTATATATACATTTACTTCTAAATGATTAACGTCTATAAAATTATTATTACTGTTAAAGCTTATACAAGCGACAATTTTTAAAACAATTAGACCGAACATAATATCATAACTGTAAAACATAATATATACGGAAACAATAAAGAAATAGATATGTTTAGTGGTTATGAAATCGCTTGTCGTCTGCCATGAATTTTATTACAGAATCAAGTTACCATAAGACACCGAAATATTTTGTCTGAGTAATGACTTACTACGATAAAAAGAAATAGAACACTTTTATAATACACAACGTTATAAAGGTGAAACTAAAAGATATACATATAATATAATAATGATATATATGATGATTCATAAACGCATGTTAATAACAATTGGTAATAAAGACATAAAGATACCCACTAGAAAGTTTATAATTTCAAAACGACAGTAAAATAACGTTCAATTCAAAGGTTCAAATCGCGACATAATATGAAATAATTCAAGAGCAAGTAAAAGTACTTTTCCTTTACCTATTTCTTTGTCGTCTTCTGAATCTTCATTTCCATTCGTTCCTATCTAAGCACATGTTATCCACAAGGTACTTCTTCATTTTTTATTCACGACTCTTTTTGGTATGGCTTTCGTCATTTTATTTATTCATATCGTTCTCACTCATAACACATATTGGGTAGTTTATTGTTTCATTAAACTTTTTCTGTTTATATCCGTATCATATAAGTTTTCTAGTTATTATAGCGTATATAGTGTATGTTAATTCCATTGTATTTCTTATATTTTCAATATTAATTCTTTCCAATCAAGATTTTCGAACAGCTCTGAACCATTGGCCCATTTTTGTTGCTTTTGTCACTGTTTCTCCTTTCTTTTAACTACAACTTTTCTCCACGTTGATCGGTCTTCTACATATCTGCAATCAAATGAAATATTAACTTTTTGAGATATCCGAATATCATTATAAGAGCTTTCTTCATTCAGTATCTGTTCTTAATCTATACGGATTTGTAGCATTATACTAATAAGGCCTTATTTGTTTTATTCATTCTTCCTAATTTGTATCAATATATTAAAATAGGTCTGAAGTTTGTATTATGCTCTTTATTCCTTCAGTGACGGTATTATTAACTGTGAATATTGATCCAATAATATTTAAGTGTTCCATACTTTCGAAATTGCAGTTGTAGACTTTTTTGTTTTATCTAGATTTATTTAATTGGTGTCTTCTGTGTATTTGCTTGTATTTGGTTTTCACTTCGTTGATGTTTTAGTTTTTTATGAAATCGATATCATCAGCATTATGTTAGGAGCTGCTTTGTACATTAGGCCGTTAACGGATTACATGTTAAATGGACGTTATATCTATTTTGGTAAGCTGTTCGTTAATTTTTTAACTATTTGAATCGAGAATTTGTATTTTATTAGATCTCTGGTTTATTTATATGTCTGATGTTTTGTTTCCTGTATCGTTACTACAAGGATTTTGCTGGATACCGACATAGGGAACCTGGTGGTACGTACATGATGTTTTGATTACCAACAGTAGAAAATTTGTCCTGCTGTAAAATCATGATTATTTTACTAGAAAATATAATGTTGTTTAATAATAATAAAGTTGTTTCACTTTGCTTTCTCCATCGAGGTCGCAGTGAGACTGCTACCATTATACCTTCTGGTATTTAATATTTTGCCGATCAAGCAACACTTCCTATAGTCATTAACTTGGTACTGATATCTCTACTCCCCGATTTCAGCAAGCAGTCACCAAACTATTAAAACTGCTACATTCATGCCTCCTATTCAGTGGCGGCTCGTGGCTTGAGAGACAAGGTCGGCAAGGTATTTTTTGTCCCCTCAGATAGGTATACCGTCTAATAAAGACTTAAGTAAATCATCATAGGAGATTTTTTGTTTTCTTGTTTTTTGTTTTTTTTTCCTATAAATTTAGAACCTAAACATGTTTATAAATTAACTCAAGTCTACGTTGTTTCGAAGTAACAAAATGGGTTATAACGTCATCGTAAAATTTATTAGAGTTTTGGAGAGATTTTAAAAGTTTTTTTTCTATTGACATTTGAGACAAGCTTGACATTCTCTCTTGTTTCATGGTATTTAGACAATAAGTTTTGATTCTTTTGAGGCAAGAGAAATCTCGTTCATTTGAGGCAGACGTTGGTGGTAATGAGAGAATTAATGACAATAATTTATTAATTTCGGTAACAGTTTGTTGTAATGAATTGCAGTATATAAAATTATATATATCTTGTAACTTATCCCATCTTCCGAAAATATTTGGATCAGCATATAAAACTTTTAATTCATTTTCTAATTTTATTTTATTAAAGAATGATGGATAATTTTTAATTAACCTGTCTAATAAATATCTTGGAAATTCTTTGGCGTAACTTTTAAATTTTGAATCGTCAAAGAGGTCAAAAATTTGCAAATCTTCAAAATTCGAAAAACGAGTATCTATTTGCATAATAATAGTATCCAAATTTTCAAAATATACTCGTTTTTCGATATCTGTTTCTGTGTCATGCCTTTGCCTTTTTTTTGTGGGGGTTTGGAAATATCAAGGGAGTCCAAAACTTCACTGCGTATATACTGAAAATTACTATCATTACGAAAATCTCTAAGATTTTGCACCAGTCTTGTTATTCTATTTTTGGAATGAATAATGTCAGTTAACTGATTTTGAACAACATTGAATATCAAATCGGTTTGGGTAAACACTTTCTTAAAAATATTTAAAAGTATGTTAAAAGAATAATCATTTAATAAAGTTTTCAAACCGATTGCTTCACAGATCGAGATATCATCACTTTAAAAATCGTCGCATTCAATAATAAAATCAAAAACTTCCAAAAGCTCCAAAAATTTAACTTTTAATAGACAGAAGAAATAATTATATGCAGAAGAAACACAAATTAAAAAACGTTATCCACTTATTGTACGCAAGAGAGATACCTCTAGGAAAAATCAAAACGACCGAAAATATATACCAAAATAACACAATAAAAGTAAAAGTAGAAAAAGAACCAACCGACCCTAATAAAGCTGATAATGGGATAAGACAGGGATATTTTCTGGGTCCTCTATTGTTCAACCTGATTATGGATGAAATAATAAAAAGTAAGAACTAAAAAAAGATACCAAATGGAAGAAAAACAAATTAAAATAATCTGATGTGCAAACAACGCAATACTACTCTTTCAAAATGAAGATGATTTACAACGCATGCTGCACTAATTTCATATCACTGCCAGAAAATTTAACATGTTAATTTTCCTAAAAGAAACAAAATTCATGGTTACAAGAGCAAATTTACTAAGATGTTAATTGGAGCTGAAAGGTCAGATAATAGAACAAGTGATGGAGTTTAAATATCTAGCCATCACATTATCTAGCTACGAAAAGCTCGAAACTAAAGTGGAAGATCCAGTGAATAGAGCAAACAGAGGCTCTATTCATGAAGGCTGCCTAAATGAAACAATATGAAGCAATAAAACTATCGGGAAAGAAACGAAAGGCAGAATTTACAAAACAGTCATCAGACCAATGATATACGCGGCAGAAACAAGACCTGACACAGAGAGGACAAAAAGGATATTAGAAACATCAGAGATGAAAACACTTAGAACAATTGATGGTAAGACACTATGGGACAGAGCTAGAAGTACAGATATACGACGTAGATGCAAGGTGGAGAACATCAAGAACTGGTTAAGAAATAGAAGAGTAGAATGGAACGATCATATAAGCCAAATGACAACAAATAGAGTAGTAAAGACGGCAAGAGACGGTTAACCCGTAGGAAGACGATCAGTAGGAAGATCACGAAAACGATGGAACGGCAACTTACTGGAGGCACATTGAAAAATGACAGTCATGTCTATATAAAAAGAAGAAGAAGAAGAAGAAGACACAGGATAAACATTAAAATTGCTGCAAGAAAGATAAAATAAATCAGTCATATTAATGTAGAATAGCAGAGGACAGAGTGTTTAGAGAAAATAATGAATCAGTCATATTAATGTAGAATAGTAGAGGACAGAGTATGTGTCATAGCTTTGGACAAGTGCCCAATTAAAAAAAGAACACAGGTCGTCCAAAAAAGATGGAACTCTAAAAAGAAAATAGAATAGATTTAACAAAATAAAAGCATAAACATGTCTTTTCCTACTTTTTTAATATTGAAAATACGTAAATAGAACATTGAATTAAAATGTAATTTTTGATAATCTGTGATAAACCCATCACCTGAACAGTGGCACCGATATATGTAGTTGAAATTGTTTACACTTATTTTAACTGTTTATTTTGTTATTATCTAGATATGAGTTGCGACCGATATCACAAACTTATTTAATTTTCATAAAGAGGCTCTTTAATACCTAAAATTATTACTATACAAATCTTATTCGAAATATCGTCAAAAAGTAATACACGGCATGTAAAATTTGAATTTTTAATAAAAAGTAAAAGATTAGGCATTACTTATGGGATTCAAAGAACGAGCGTTAAGGAAGATTGAAGTACTAATAAGATCACCGCAATCGGGCATACCCCGGGTAATGATGAATTAATTATTCGGCTAATTCTTCAGTCACCCCTTTAATATGATTTTGTCAAATTGGTCCTTTTTAGGACCAAATATTCCAATAACATATGTCTATAACTGTTAAGGGTATATCTAGAGATCAAGAAACTTTACTTTACTTAAACTTATCAGACATATGAGCTAAACACGAATGTAACTTACTTCTAGTGCAGGAAACACATATAGGGCCTAACCTAGGGTATTTGGTATATAGCTGATCGCTGAAAACCACATCATAGATATAGACATGCTATTTCTGTCGGAAAAGAAGCAAAGAATAACTTAAAGTAAGAAAGGACAAAACCAGTCAGCCGAGAGAACCTTTTAACGATGTTGAGCTTGGATCCACCATCTACATATTTAATGAAAAATAATACAACTACCGACATTGAGGATTCGAGCACAAAGCTTATTACAAAACCTGGACCAAAAACACTCTACAATGGCTTATCCGGATGATGAAAAACTGTATTCAAATTATGGAGATACCCAAAATTTAGAGACAAGCCAAAGTTGTTACCTTGCTTAAACCTGGCAAAAGAAAAGACCGGGTACGAAAAATATCCAGTATCAGGGGTGGTATTTTTCAATCTAAATGCCGCTTACGACACCTTAAATTACAGAATATTTCTCCAAAAACTATATGATATCCCCTTAGATAACAAGCTCACTTACATTGTCTGCGTATGCCAACATAAGAGAATATTTTTTGTATCACTCACTGGTAAGAATAGCAGATGAAGAACGGTCTCGCTTGGGGTAGCATAAAGGCACCTACACTGCATAACATTTACACAAACAAACGATCCATACCGGTAGATATTAGGACTTCTATTATATAGACGAGATACCTAATATTGCACAATAAAAATAAACTATGAATCAATTTTCAGCCAAAACCCCTGAAAAACTCGTGGGTGTTCCTTCAATTTCCTCAACATAGACGTTTTCACAAAACTGAACATCCAATCTTGTCATAAAATCATTGAACTGTAGACTTCCTATAAATTCCTTGAAAATAGTTTGTATCACACCGGGTCAGTCACAGATTATTGTTTAAAACTAAGAGGTAAATTGAGGACCAGAAATAATATTCTTCGCAAGCTTGTCAGCTAAAAATGAGGCGCACGTCCTTCCGCCCTTAAAACATAGACGCTTGTACTATATGCTTCTGCTGCCGAATATACCTTGTTAGACAAATTAACCATTCTTTCTTTTTGTGCACACTAAACCCATTTTAACACAAAAATATCTATTGTAGCACTTAACCATATTTATTTTGAGATAGCCTTTTATCGAGATATCATATGTAGTACACAAATAAGACCAGAACTAAAATATTAAAAAAGCTTTATACAATATATCGCAGAAGATTGGATAAAATAAAAGTAGTTTTTATTAATCAGATGCTTACATAAAATGTACAAAGACATACTCACGTAAACAAAATATATTACGAAATTTCTGTAATTAAAAAAAAACATCAAGTTCGGCATTGAACTAATAAAATTATATTAAATAAAAAAACAACATCTTTAAAAATAAAGAAAAAATTAAATTTTCTATGCAAGCGAACATTCCATTCAATAATAAGCTTAAAATCCTTTTGTATCTACATACCTGTTTTTTAGAGAACCAGTTACATTTTAGTACTTAGTTATACCAGGTAATATGATATCCTCTGTTACACAGTGTAATGCGTATGACATTCCACTGTCTACAAACAGTAGATAAAAATAAGGAGCCCATATAAACCGTTCAGGGTATATGTTGAAAATATACGGTATAATCGCACAGTTGCCAAACTCTCAGAGCTTACTTAAACCGATAAATGTATGGTTCAAATATACAATGAAGAAGATCTGAACGACCTCTATAATATATACACGTGAACTAAGCCATATACATTTATGATACAGGGGTATTTACGGGCTCCAAAAAATTTTTATAAATTATTAAACTCTACATGTTGATGAATCGACTGAACCAATATTACGGAATTGTCAAGTGAGCTCCGTATATCGGTATCCACTTGACCACGGAGCTCAATTGAACCTGAATTTTAACATGGGCGGAGTTCACTTAATGCCGTAGATATATATATATATATATATATATATATATATATATATATATATATATATATATATATATATATATATATATACATATATATATATCTACGGCATAAAGTGGACTCCGCCCATGTTAAAATGCAGGTTCAATTGAGCTCCGTGGTCAAGTGGATACCGATATACGGAGCTCACTTGACCGTTCCATAATATTGGTTCTGTCGATTCATCAACATGTAGAGTTTAATAATTTGTAAAAATTTTTTGGAGCCCGTAAATACCCCTGTATCATAAATGTATATCGTTTAGTTCACGTGTATATATTATAGGGGTCGTTCAGATCTTCTTCATTGTATATTTCAACCATACGTTTATCGGTTTAAGTAAGCTCTGAGAGTTTGGCAACTGTGCGATTATACCGTATATTTTCAACATATACCGTGAACGGTTTATATGGGCTCCTTATTTTTATCTACTGTTTGCAGACAGTGTAATGTCATACGCATTACACTGTGTAACAGAGGATATCGTATTACCTGGTATAACTACGTACTAAAAGGTAACTGGTTCTTTAAAAAACAGGTATATAGATACAAAAGGATTTGGGCTTATTATTTAATGGAATGTTCGCTTGCATAGAAAATTTTATTTTTTCTGCATTTTAAAAATAATGTTGTTTTTTTATTTAATATAATTTTATTAGTTCAATGCTGAACTCGATGTTTTTTTTAATTACAGAAATTTCGTAATATATTTTGTTTACGTGAGTATGTCTTTGTACGTTTTATGTAAGCATCCGATTAATAAAAACTACTTTTATTTTATCCAATCTTCTGCAATATCTTGTATAAAGCTTTTTTATTATTTTAGTTCTGCTCTTATTTGTGTACTAAATATGATATCTCGATAGAAGGTTATCTCAAAATAAATATGTTATACAGTGTAGGTGCCTTTATGCTACCCCAAGCGAGACTGTTCTTCAACTGCTATTCTTACCATTATGTGATACAAAAAATTTTCTCTTGTGTAGGTATACGGAGACAATATAAGTGACTTTGTTATGTAAGGGGATATCATATAGTTTTTGCAGAAATATTCTGTAATTTAAGGTGTCGTAAGCGGCATTTAGAGTGAAAAATACCACCCCTGATACCCGATATTTTTCGTACTGGTCTTTGATTTAGTATTTGTGATGTACATAATCTTCCCTACCTATAGCCACTTTTGCCTTTTAATTTAAGTTTTTCTTCATCGGTGATATCATATTAACGATCTTGTGCAAAAGTATTTTGAATAGCTGACAAAATAAAGATATTGGCCGATAGTTTTTGTAGTCGTTTTAGTTTTTGCCAGGTTTAAGCAAGTTAACAACTTTGGCTTGTCTCTAGACTTTGGGTGTCTCCATAATTTGAATACAGTTGTTCATCATCCGGATCAGCCATTGTAGTGTTTGGTCCAGATTTCGTAATAAGCTTTGTGCTCAGATCCTCAATGTCGATAGTTGTATTATTTTTCATTAAATATGTAGATGGTGGATTCAAGCTCAACATCGTTAAAAGGTTCTCTCAGCTGACTGGTTTTGTCCTTTCTTACTCTACAATATAAGAATAACTCTCTTCTTGAAGTAATTCTTTGCTTCTTTTTCGACAGAAATAGCATGTCTATATCTATAATGCGGTTTTAACGATCAGCTGTATACCAAATACCCTAGGTTAGGCCCGATATGTGTTTCCTGCGCTAGAAATAAGTCAGATTCGTGTTTAGTAAGTCAGATTCGTGTTTAGCTCATATGTCTGATAAGTTTAAGTAAAGTAAAGTTTCTTGATCTTTAAAAATACCCTTAACAGTTATAGACATATGTTATTAGAATAGTTGGTCCTAAAAAGGACCAATTTGATTAAATCATATTAAAGAGGTGACTGAAGAATTAGCCGATTAATTAATTAATCATTAGCCGGGGTATGCCCGATTGCGGTGGCCTTATTAGTACTTCAATCTTCGTAAAGGCTCGTTCTTTGAACCACAGAACTAATGCCTAATCTTTTACTTTTTATTAAAAATTTAAATTTTACATGCCGTGTATTACTTTTTGACGATATTTCGAATCAGATTTGTATAGTAATAATTTTAGGTATTAAAGGGCCTCTTTGTGGAAAATAAATAAGTTTGTGATATCGGTCGCAACTCATCTATAGATAATAAAAAAATAAACAGTTAAAATAAGTGTAAACAATTTCATTTACATACATCGGCGCCACTGTTTAGGTCATAGGTTTATCATAGATATCAAAGGTAACATTTTAATTCAATGTTCTATTTACGTATTTTCAATATTAAAAAAGTAGGAAAAAACATGTTTATGCTTTTATTTTTTTTAAATCTATTCTATTTTCTTTCTAGAGTTCCGTCTTTTTTTAACGACCTGTGTTATTTTTTCAATTGGGCACTTGTCCAAGGCTATGACAAATCCTCTGTCCTCTGCTATTCTATATTAATATGACTGATTCATTATTTTCTCTAAACACTCTGTCCTCTGCTATTCTACATTAATATGATTGATTTATTTTATCTTTCTTGCAGCTATTTTAATGATTATCGTGTGTATCTTCTTCTTCTTCTTTTTATATAGACCTGACTCTGTCTGTTTTTCAATGTGCCTCCAGTAAGTTGCCGTTCCATCGTTTTCGTGGTCTTCCTACTGATCATTTTCCTATGGGTTAACCGTCTCTTGCCGTCTTTACTAGTCTATTTGTTGTCATTCGGCTTATATGATTATTCCATTCTACTCTTCTATTTCTTAACCAGTTCTTGATGTTCTTTACCTTGCATCTACGTCGTATATCTGTACTTCTAGCTCTCTAGCACTCTCCCATAGTATTTTACCATCAATTTTTCTAAGTGTTTTCATCTCTGCTGTTTCTAACACCCTTTTTGTCCTCTCTGGGTCAGGTCTTGTTTCTGCCGCGTATGTCATTATTGGTCTGATGACGGTTTTGTAAATTCTGCCTTTCGTTTCTTTCCCGATATTTTTATTTCTTCGTATTGTTTCATTTAGGCAGCCTGGGGCTCTGTTTGCTCTATTCACTGGATCTTCCACTTCAGTTTCGAGCTTTCCGTAGCTAGATAATGTGATGCCTAGATATTTAAATTCCATCACTTGTTCTATTATCTGACCTTCCAGCTCCAATTAACATCTTAGTAAATTTGCTGTTGTAACCATGCATTTTGTCTCTTTTGGGGAAATTAACATGTTAAATTTTATATGAAATTGGTGCAGGATACGTTGTAAATCATCTTCACTTTGAAAGAGTAGTATTGCAGATTATTTTAATTTGTTTTTCTTCCATTTGGTATCCTTTTTAAGTTCTTACTTTTTTATTATTTCATCCATAATCAGGTTGAACAGTAAAGGACTCAGGGAATATCCCTGTCTTATCCCATTGTCAGTTTCAATAGGGTCGGTTAGTTCTTCGTCTATTTTTACTTTTATTGTGTTGTTTTGGTATATATTTTCGATCGTTTTTGAGTTTTTCTAGAGGTATCTCTCTTGCATACAATAAGTGGATAAAGTTTTTTAATTTATATATCTTCTGTATATCATTATTTCTTCTGTGTATTAAAAGTTAAATTTTGGTTATTATTAAGATTCTCTTAACATGTTTATTGTCTTGTTTCTGCGGTGCGAATATATGTGTATCATAATAGATTGTAATGCATATTTCATTTAATATAATTAAAGTGCTCTTTGCGTTTGCCAATTACTTTCTCACTTCCTCAGCGATAGGTCTTTTTTTTTTTCTCATCAATAACCTTATCCTCGCTCGATACAGCTATTCTAAGATATTTATATTTCACTATATGCTCTATCATTTGGTTTTTATCTCGAATTTGTACCTATGAAATTCATAATATCTAATATCTGTTGCTTTCATATGAAACTGGAATAAAACACTTGGTAGATAATGTTTATTCGTTTTAAACCAAAATATTATGAAACGAATTGGGGATATTATATTACACAAACTAAACCGCTCGTCTACAAAAATAAAATCAAGAAAATATGATACGACCGAAAAGACTAATGACTTTACAGCTAATTGCCACATAAATATCAATGTATAACGCAGATATTAGGACGATTGTATACATATAAGACAAATAACGATAAATGTTACAAATAAAGGTTAAAACATGCTTTTCAATTCGAAGTAAAAGATTTAATAGAGTTCAGCACACAACATAAATTCGTAACAAAATTCATATACCAGTAAACGGTACTCGAGACAGCAGCAAAGTAATTTTGGCAACAAATATGTAGGTTGTACTTTACACCATTGGAATCATAGCACCCGCTATGGAAAATGGTGTCTTCTTTGACATCCAGCAAACACAAATGTGAAATTAGGAAAGATTAATGTAAAATTAGAAAAACTCAATGAACCGTTGATCAAATATTCACTATTATATACTTAATTAACAATGTTGGGAATAAGAAAAACATTAAGCTAGTTTGCAATGCTTGAGAGCATTGCCCGGAAAGCAAATACAGAAAATCTCACAGTTTAATAATTAAGGTCCTCATATTATAGGGACTTTTGACGATGAGTTTAACATAGTAGTGAGTATAATTATTAGTGAGAAAAAAACATTAATACATACAAAAAATCGCAAAAAAGGGTTCTCCAAATCAACGATAATAAAAAAATATATGGCTATCATAAGAAGACTATCATAAGAAACAGAATAGGACATAATATTTCAATAGACCAGTATAACTTTGAAATGTTTCATCGGTCTAAATATTTGGGATTTAAGAGCACTTTTAACAAAAACACTACAAAAGAGAATAACAACAGAATACAAGCTGGCAATTGCTACGTTTTAAGCAAAAAATTAAATCCAAAAATACATCCCGCAGTAAGAAAAATATAATTCTACGTATGTAAGTAAAACACGAACAATGAAAAAATAAAATAAGAGCCGATTGAGCATCGCAGAAAGAAGAATTCTTAGAGAAATATATAATTCTATTATGAATCAGATCACAAATCAATACAAAGTGCAAAACAATAACTTTATCGTTGAGATTTAGTTTCTCGTACGACGGTGCAATTTTTATATACCTGTTTGACCTTAGCATTAGTTCCCGGTCGTAAAACACTTCTGACTAGGGGGAATCTTTCTAGCAATCCTGATGTAATCAATACCTGAGTTTTACTTACATTGTCTTATATATGTATATATATAAGACTGTATGGTTTGGTGACTGCTTGCTAAAATCGGGGAGCAGAGATATCAGTACCAAGTTAATGTCTATAGGAGTTGCGGATACATTTTCTGATACTATAGAAGTCGCAAGTACAGTTCCCATGTATTTTGTGAAAGATGCATAAGGTATTTAGACATCGTTTTTTGTAAAATTAATGTTTTAGATTTTCAGATGTATAAACTTGACGTTCATTAATTTGGACTCATTTAGTTTAGGTTTCCAATTTTAAGTACATATGAATTTTATTTAATAACAGTTATAATTTTTTTGCTGCTACTTTGCTGTTGTCAAATACTGTGAGTATGACAGTGTCATTTCCAACTATGACCATGTAGGTATACTATTTGCAGGTTAAACTCCCATGCTATACTTTAGCAAAGGCCTAAGCTATGTCAAAAAAGACTAGCACAATTTTTTTTTTCTAAAACGTGTTTCTCAACAAGTTTCTCACTTAGTTACCTATATCGATAATTCTGTATATTCAATTAATCATAGGATATTTTTTATCTCTGAATAAAAATTATCGGTTTGGAATCAGCTCTTTTCTTTTATTATTGGTTTCATTAACTTAAGGTGGTTCTTAACTAGCTGTTTCTCAAATAGTTTTAACATTACTGATTTAACAAATATGAACAATTTGTTATATAATATTTTGAAAAATTTGATTCATTTATTTTGAAAAATTATGTATATATGCAAGTCTCACCATATTTACTGATTCTTCATCATCATTCTCTTTGCCTTTATCCCTTTACGCCTTATCCTTATATACAGAGATATCTTTCTATCTTTGGCCATATCAAGATGAATTTCTTTCATACACATATTTCTTCTATTCGTTTCCCGTCATCTCTTTTTCGGTCTTTCTCTCCTACTACTTTCTGGGACCTGGAAAACCAGAATCCTATGTATTGCATGACTCTCGTGTCGACGATCAACATGCCCTAATTATCGTAACCTATGCTTCCCCATTTTTACATAGATGAGGTGCTGCGCCTAGACTTCTGCTAATATTTTAATTTTTAATTTAATATTTTCTTTTTAAGCCACCCATCCATCTAAGCATTGTCATTTCATTCAAATGCATTCATTGTTCTTATTTTTTTAACTGTCCAATTACGGTTTTATAATCGTTTTATGGAATTTACCTTTCAGTTTCGTAAGAACCTTTCTATCACACAAGACATCACTTGCTTCTTTCCATTTTATCCATCCTTATTTGAGTCTACTATATCTCCATCTATTTCCCCATTGCTTTGTAACATCAAATCTAGATTCCTACCTAAAACGATTTTTTTTTCAATAATTTCACCGGTCAACATTACAACCTGATTTAAAGTGAAGTTGAAGTTAATTTTTAAATGCACACTTTAGATACTCTGGTTTTGTCTTCCTTAGTACCTTTTTGCTCAAGCGCCCATCTTCATTGTCTCAATCATTAATTGAATTCTCTCTCCTTATCTCTTACTAACACCACATCGTTAGCATACATCAGGCACCATAGAATATCTCCTTGACATGTTTTCATTAATTTTTCCAACACTAATTAGAAGAGAAAAGGGATTAGCACTGACCCCTGATGCAATACTATTCTTAAATTAAATTTATCAGTCTTACCCTCACCTGTTCTAACATTAGTTTTCCATTACTTGCCTTATGATAAAAATTGCATCCGTTGTTGATTTGCCTTGCGTGAATTTAAACTGATTTTCTAATATTTCTATTGGTTGGTAAGTTAACTTTCTCTCTTTTAAAAGCATTTACTAACAGTGGCCATACCTAGTGCTACTGCTAATTCCAGTATATTATCTGCTGCGTTATTTCTAGTTCCAATGCCGTATCCTCCATCTATATGTTCATTTCCTCTGTCTAATTAGCCTATATTAGCGTTGAAGTTACCTTCTATTATGAGTCATTTCTTAATTGGAATATTTCTAAGTCTACCACCTAACTGATCATAGAAAGCTTTTCTTTTATCGTCACCTATTTACACATAGCGACATGGATTATGCCTGGAGGAACAACCGCTAACCAAATTGATCATGTCTTGATAGACAAACGGGCCGCAACAAGCATACAAGATGTGAAAAGTCGAAGAGGAGCATGCTGCGGATCTGACCATCTTCTAGTACAGATAAAATACAAATGCAGAGTTCAGAGAAACAGGAAAGAAAGACAGGAACAAAGAACAGAAGAGCTAAATATACAAAAATTTAAACAACAAGATTTCACACAGAACTATGAAAGAGAAATAACACAAACACTGACAGCACTAGGTACCGAAGAACATTGGGAAGCAATCAAAACAAAAGTTATTGACGCAGCAAGAAAAATCATAGGCAAGAAGAAGAAAAATAAAAAAAGGGAATGGTTCAATGACTAGTGTAATAAGGCCATACAGAAAAGAAATGAAGAACACAAGAAATATATGGAAAGAAGAACCAGAGAAAGAAGGGCAAGTTACCAAGATTCAAGACGGAGGGCAGATAAAATATGCCAAACAAAGAAAAGAAAATACGAAAACGGAATATACAGAAAATGGAAGAAAATGTTCAGAGCAACAATATAAGACAGGCGTACAGATATCTACGCAATTTAAGAGAAGGATATAAACCTTGAACAAATCTATGCAGAAATCAAGAAGGACAAATAACCAGTGGTCCAAAAGAAATAAAATCAGTTTGGAAAACCTATTTCCAAACTCTTTTAGGGACACAAGAAAATGAAGATCATATTGACATGCATCACAATGAGGGAGACACCGAAAATATAGAACCCCCAACGATGGAAGAGGTAAAACAGGCAATACGAGCACGAAAGATCAATAAGGCTCGAGGTATTGACAACGTCCCACCTGAGCTATATAAATTAGGTGGCGATCACCTAGTAGGACAAATGCATGTGCTCATGAACAAGATTTGGAATGATGAAAAGATCCCTAATGATTGGAAAACCGGGATTATATGCCCAATTTATAAAAAAGGGGATAAACTAAAATGCGAAAATTACCGCGGCATAACCCTCTTGTGCACGGCGTACAAAATTTTTACTTACATACTAAACAAATGACCGGTTTCTGAGAAGGAAGATCTACAACTGACCAACTATTCACAGTGAAACAAATCTTAAACAAATCGTGGGAATACGACATTGACGTCCACAACATATTCATAGATTTCAAACAAGCCTACTACTTAATTAATTGGAACAAGTTATATCAAATATTGCAGAGCTTTAATATCCCCCAAAAATACATCCGACTGGTAAAAACAACAATGGATTCGCCAATAGCAACTGTCAGAGTCCAAAATTAGCTCACTGAAAATTTTACGATAGCCCAAGGATTAAAGCAAGGAGACGGGTTTGCACCGACACTATTCAACCTGACCTTGGAATATGTGATAAGACAGCTGATTATTGGAAGAGGTAATCTCCTAACAAATAAATCAATACAGATTGCCCTATGCCGATGATATCAGCATCATGTCTTGCAGAACAGAAGAGGCGGCAGAAATATATTCACAATTAAAATCAAAGACAAAAGAGACCGGACTAGAAATAAATATTCAAAAGACAAAAAAGTTAATACAGGCAAGAGCTAGGGGAAACAGACGCACAGTTGAATTAGAGGACGATATTGAAACGGTAGAAAGTTTCATATATTTAGGAGTTACATTAAACACGGATGGAACAGAAGAGCCAGAAATCCAAAGAAGAATAGTAAAGGGAAACAAAGCTTATTTTTCACTCGATCATGTGTTTCGCTCCAACAACACACATTCAAATCAGGGTCTACAAAACTATTATCAGACCAATAGTATGTTATGTACTCTCAGCTGACTGGTTTTTTCCTCTCTCACTTTGAGTTTTTCTTTGCTTCTTTGCCGGCAAAGATAACACTTTTCTATTTATCACATTGTTTTATCTGCACTAGAAATACGTCACATTTGTGTTAGACACATGTCTTACCTATGAGTTTTAGTGAAGTAAAGTTTCTTTATCTCTAGATATACCCTCAAATTTTATAAACATAATTAGAATAGGTTGTCCTAAAAGGTTCGATTAGACAAAATCATATTGCACGGGTGATTGAATAATTAGCCAATTAATTAGTTAATCATTCTCCAGGGTACGTCCGATTGCAATGGTCTCATTAGTACTTTAATCTTCGTGAAGCCTCCTTCTTTTGACCCCTTAAGTAATGGCTTATCATTTACTTTTTATGAAAAATTTAATTTTTATATACAGCCTATTACTATTCGACGATATTTCGAATCAGATTTGTGTACTAATAACTGTAGGTAATAAAGAATATCTTTATGCAGAGTAAATAAGTTTGTAATTTCAGTCACAAGTCGTTTATATGGATAATAAACAGTTAAAATAAGTGTTCAAAATTTTAACTACCTATATCGGCGCTATTGATCTTGACAATGGCTACTTAGACATAGTATTTTTTAGTATGTAATATATTCTGGATCATATTACATACGTGCTAATATGCTGTACTAATACTGTTGAGCGATATTGATATATTTAATGTATGGAGGATATACTGTTCCCATTCCTATTTACTATGCACGTGTTTAAAAATAATATTTGAAAAAAATATATTGAAGGGAAGTACTTTTACCTATGGTAGCGACAATCAAATTTATTTCTTACACTTTAACGTTTCGTGGTAAAAATGATTTTGTGTGAAAATAATGGTAATTAAATAGGTGCTTTGGAATATTTATTGAGTTCAATCTAACTGGTATAATAAATTATTTATCCCTACAATATGTGATGAATTTATTTCTATTGTATTGAAATATCTGCAACTCATAAGAGTGAACAAATTACAGAAAGCGAAATTTTACTCTCTAATTATTGATTCAACACCTGATATATCTTTATACTGATACACCTGATACACCTTTGCTAATCGTATTGCTTGTTCAATTTCGTCCATAGTTATGTCAGGTCCTGTAACTACTTCGTTAATTTTAAGCTCGGGCCTTTCATCACTAAACAGTTCCTCAATATACTCTTTCCATCTGTCTATTTTATGCGAATTAGTGATAGTCAGTTTTCCGTCTCTATCAACGTTGTTATTTGCCTGTTTTTTGTTCTGACCTGTCAGTTGTTTTATTTTTTTATACATATTAAATGAATCATGTTTTCCCTGTAATTCTTCAATTTCTGAACATTTGTTTTCGAAGTATGTTTGTTTTGCAGATTTTATTTTAGTCCTTATCTCTTTATTAATTACTTTATACATTTCTACGTTTTGGTTCTTAAAATTGCGTCTTTTTTCGATCAAATTCAAAATCTTATCGTTCATCGACTTTTGCTTTTTTTGACTGCTCTCTTTTAAGTTTGGAGTTGAGTTGCTTATAATCGTTTTGATTTGGTTCCAATGATCCTCGATGGATTCTTGTTATTCATAATTATCAAAATTGCTCTCTAAATTGTTTGCAATCATCTGGCTATTGTTTCTAATAAAATCCATATACAGTTTGTTATAGGATCGTTGTTGCTTTATCCGTTTAAGTTTTAATTTTATTTCTGCTAACAACAGGTTGTGATCAGATGGAACATCGGCACCAGGAAGAGTTTTTACAGACTTTACTGCATTTCTGTAACGCTCACTGATAGTTATGTAGTCAATTTGATTTCTGACGATATTACGGGGAGTGTTTGCTGGAGATTTACATGTAAATAATCTCCGTTTAGGTAGTTTGAAAAAGGTGTTCTTTATACATAGGTTATGTTCTTTGCGGAGCACAGAGCCACGTTCTCTGTCGCTCACGTGGGTAACTCCAATCTGGCGCGTCCATGTCGCGGGGATTGGCATCTATCATTTCAGTAGGCCGGAGTGAATACATGGCCAAGTCCAGATCGGGACCCAGTTCTGTGGGGTATAACACTGACCCCTACCTAGGGATACAGGTGAAGATCACAACGGTAGGCACGGCGGAGAAGAAGATCTTCGGTGCGACGTGGATGGCGGAAGTGGCATCCCTGGATTTTAGGGATGGTATAAAATCAAACCGATAGTTATAGTTATACTTGCAAAATTACAACTAAACACCCGTTACTCCATAAAGATCATTCAAGTCTATGCACCAACATCGAGTCACGCTGACGAAGAAATAGAACAGTTCTATGATGACTTGTACACAGCTGTTTCAGAAGACCAAGAACATTTTACGGTAAAATGTGGCGACTTTAATGCCAAAATAGGAATAAGCACTGATCCAGCTGAAAATGCCCTCGGAAATTTTGGCACACCAGATAGAAACGAAAGGGGCAAAATACTCTTAAATTTCCTATTAGAAAACAATCTATATTTAATGAATAGCTTCTTTTATAAGGAAATCCATAGAAGATGGACTTGGAAGAGCCCCGATGGTAAGACAAAAAATGAGATCGACTTCATCATCACTGACAAAAAACATATAGTCAAAGATGTTACAGTCTTAAATCAATTTAGAGATTTCTCAATACAACAAGAGAAGACGTAAATAACCTAAACGAAGAAATGTAGATACATTAACACAAGCTCAGGAAAAATCTGGCTTTAAACATGGAAAAGAACAAAAAATTAGTAAAGAAACGAAACAAAAAATGGAAGACCGTAGAATGCTCAGAAGTCAAGGAAATGTTGACTCACAAGATATAAACAGCATCAATAAAGAAATCTCTAAAGCCATCAGACGGAATATTAGAAAATACAACAAGAAAATTATAAAAACTATAGAAGACAACAAAAGCATGAAACCATTGAGGAGAAAAATGGAAAATGGCAAAAAAGAAATCTTCCAACTTAAAGACAAAAATTGAAATATTATCTCAGATAGACCAAGCATATTACATATAGTAGAAAGTTTCTATGAAACATTATATAAAAGTCAAGTTATTCCAGAGCTCATCGAACAACCAATACAAAAGGTATATAATGTAGGATCCGAAGATCATCATCAATCAGCCAAACCCGTCCACTGCTGGACATAGGCCTCCCTCAGTTCTTTCCAGTGTTCTCTACACTGGGCCGCTTGTGGGATCCACTGGGATCCGAAGATATACCAGATATATCACGAGAGGAAATTCAACATGCCCTCAAAAATATGAAAAATAATAGAGCTCCGGGGGAAGATAGTGTAGTCATTGAGACAATTAAACTAGGAGGTCCACTTTTGATGTCCCGAATCCAAACACTTTTTAATCTATGTCTGCATAGTGAAAACATTCCAAGTACATGGAAGAATTTGGTTACAATCCTCCTCCACAAAAAAGGGGATAAATCAGATCTCAAAAACTATAGGCCAATTAGTTTGCTTAACCACCTATACAAGCTCTTTACTCGAACACTGACAAACAGATTAGAAGCAAAATTCGATTTCTATCAATCAGAAGAACAGGCAGGATTTAGAGCGGGACACGGAACAAACGACCATTTGCAATGCCTTAAAACTCTAGTTGAAAAGTCTATCGAATATAACAGACCCCTTGCTCTTATCTTTGTCGACTTCCACAAAGAATTTGACACAGTCGAAACAGTTGCTATTTTAAAAGCACTATCAGAATGCAGAATAGATCACAGGTATGCAAATATTATTCGAAATATATACGATAATGCGACAACAACCGTTAACCTCCACTGCATAACTGAGAAGATAAAAATTGGCAGAGGGTACGGCAGGGAGATACCTTGTCGCCAAAACTATTTATAGCAGTTGTGGAGTACGCATTTAAACGGCTAGAGTGGGAATCAAAGGGTATTAGCATCGATGGAAAGATATTCAATCATCTCAGATATGCCGATGATATTGTTCTTATAACAGACAACTTAGGAGAAGCCAGAGTTATGCTACAATAACTACAGCAAGTAACCCAGAAAGTCGATTTAAAAATAAACTATGGAAAAACAAAAATGATGACCAATCTCGTCCCCAATGAGCTAATAGAAATCGAAAAGTCGCCCATAGAACTTGTGGAAAAATATGTGTATTTGGGTCACGAAATAAGGTTAACGCGAGATAACCAAACATGCGAGCTACTTAGAAGAATAAGTCTGGGTTGGGCTGCATTCGGAAAAATGAGAGACGTATTTAAAACAAATATACCGATCCATTTAAAAAGAAAAGCTTTTAACCAGTGCGTTCTACCAGTCCTCACATACGGAGCAGAAACCTTAACTCTCACAAAAACATCAGCCGAAAAATTAAGAAGGACACAACGAAAGATGGAGAGATTAATGCTTGGAATAAGCTTAAGAAATATAATAAGAAACGAGGAAGTTCGTAGACGAACCGGAGTGGAAGACATTATCGAACATATTACAAGGCAAAAATGGAGATGTGCAGGACATGTTGCAAGAATGAAAGACGACAGTTGGACAAAAAAATTGCTTGAGTAGAGACCACGGACTGACAAGCGAAGCCGAGGAAGACCCCCAACGCGATGGACCGACGACCTCAAAAGAATCGTGACCAATTGGATAGCAGAGGTGCAGAACAGAAGCAGATGGAAAAGTCTAGAGAAGGCCTATGTTCAACAATGGACAACTCAGGGCTGATTGATGATGATGATGATGATGTTCTTTGCAAAATCTGAGAAATAATCTCCTCTTTCATTTTTCTCGCCCAGTCCGTAACATCTAATAATGTTACTTTGTCTGCCTTTTCCTATCTTAGCATTAAGGTCACCCATCAGAATAGTAAGATCTCTAGTCTTGAGTTGGTCAGTGACGGTCTTTACATCGGCGTAGAATTTTTATGTTCTTCCAGTTCACTTTCCGCTGTCGGTGCATACACTTGTATTAAATTTATATTTCTGGGTTTCGCGTTCAACTGAATCATTATGACCCGTTCAGATACCTGGCATATCGCCCTGTCACATTTGCTAACATCTTTTGTGACTATGAATCCTACACCATTACGATGATAATTACTGTCTTCTCCTGCATAATACACTTCATGATCATCCACATGGCATTGGCCAGATCGGGGCCATCGCATTTCACTAATACCCAGAATTGATATTTGCAGTCTTCTCATCTCATTTATGGCATTCTGTGTTTTTCCGGGTTCATATAAACTCCGCACAGTCCATGTGCCTATTCTACAGCTTTTTTCGATATCAAATTTGACCATTGTAAAGACCTTCTTCTCCGCCCTGGATATATATATAAATATATATATATATATATATATATATATATATATATATATATATATATATATATATATATATATATATATATATATATATATATAGATCTAGCGGTTAATGTGGGCTCCGTACTAAAACGGTGTTATACGAACTCTAGGAGAATATACACCGAGTATATTATTATCTAAGTAGCGCTTTATGTAGACTCTGACCAACGCATAGGATCAAGTAGGCTCCGTAATACGTTAAAACATTTTTGGGATCCGTATACACCTTGTCTGGTACAAAACTAAGCTCCTGCAATGTTGCCAATAATTTTATTAGTCGTAGATTTTGAAATTTTACAGAAGGTATATTGTGGGACTTGAAATTTATATTAATATTCATCAATTTAGGCATCGAGGAATTTCATAGATACTTGGCTAACGTAGTTAAAATTTTTATAATATAAATTGTTAACCGACATATAAATTTATATTACTTTTATGTTTAATAGGCAAGGTAGTAATTTATATTACTTGCTTTAATTATTTTTAAACTTAAGTAAGCGTCTATTATAAACTTGGAAAGTTTCCATTTTTATGCATTAGTATTTTCTTTTAATGCATCGGACTGAAACATTTATCATATAAATGTACGTATATCGAGTGGAGTTTTCGTGTTTAACAGTTTAAGAAAGTAGTAGTACTCTAATATTTGTAACCACATAAAATTATAGAAAACTCTGTACAGCAGGGAGATCTTAGTAACTTTCTGATTGCTACAGTTTATGACGTGCAATATTTGTTTCATAAATTAATAAAATTTAAATTACAATAATTTATAAATCACTTTTTAAATTGGTCACTTATGTTAATAGAGGTCATCGTGAGTGCAAAAGTAACAACGAGTACGAAAGATATCAGGCATCAGGGGTGGTATTTGTAAATCTAAATACCGCTTACGACACCTTAAATTAAAGGGAATTTCTCTAAAAACTATATGACATCCCCTTAGATAATAAACTCACTCATTTTAATATATTAAAACTGCTGTATATAGAGATTCGCGGATAGCGGGTAGGAACTCCTTTTTGGACAGTCCTATCAGGGAAAGTGAATCAATCCCTGCCTTCCGCAGATTCCAGGTGTTTCCTGGCCCGGGAAACTAGTACGTGTTCAGGGTCCCTTCTCCAGGGTTATGGATGAAGACCACAACGGCATCCAGGGCGGAGAAGAAGGTCTTTACAATGGTCAAATTTGATATCGAAAAAAGCTGTAGAATAGGCACATGGACTGTGCGGAGTTTATATGAACCCGGAAAAACACAGAATGCCATAAATGAGATGAGAAGACTGCAAATATCAATTCTGGGTATTAGTGAAATGCGATGGCCCCGATCTGGCCAATGCCATGTGGATGATCATGAAGTGTATTATGCAGGAGAAGACAGTAATTATCATCGTAATGGTGTAGGATTCATAGTCACAAAAGATGTTAGCAAATGTGACAGGGCGATATGCCAGGTATCTGAACGGGTCATAATGATTCAGTTGAACGCGAAACCCAGAAATATAAATTTAATACAAGTGTATGCACCGACAGCGGAAAGTGAACTGGAAGAACATAAAAATTCTACGCCGATGTAAAGACCGTCACTGACCAACTCAAGACTAGAGATCTTACTATTCTGATGGGTGACCTTAATGCTAAGATAGGAAAAGGCAGACAAAGTAACATTATTAGATGTTACGGACTGGGCGAGAAAAATGAAAGAGGAGATTATCTCTCAGATTTTGCAAAGAACATCATCATCATCATCAATCAGCCCTGAGTTGTCCATTGTTGAACATAGGCCTCCTCTAGACTTTTCCATCTGCTTCTGTTCTGCACCTCTGCTATCCAATTGGTCACGATTCTTTTGAGGTCGTCGGTCCATCGCGTTGGGGGTCTTCCTCGGCTTCGCTTGTCAGTCCGTGGTCTTTACTCAAGCAATTTTTTGGTCCAACTGTCGTCTTTCATTCTTGCAACATGTCCTGCACATCTCCATTTTTGCCTTGTAATATGTTCGATAATGTCTTCCACTCCGGTTCGTCTACGAACTTCCTCGTTTCTTATTATATTTCTTAAGCTTATTCCAAGCATTGATCTCTCCATCTTTCGTTGTGTCCTTCTTAATTTTTCGGCTGATGTTTTTGTGAGAGTTAAGGTTTCTGCTCCGTATGTGAGGACTGGTAGAACGCACTGGTTAAAAGCTTTTCTTTTTAAATGGATCGGTATATTTGTTTTAAATACGTCTCTCATTTTTCCGAATGCAGCCCAACCCAGACTTATTCTTCTAAGTAGCTCGCATGTTTGGTTATCTCGCGTTAACCTTATTTCGTGACCCAAATACACATATTTTTCCACAAGTTCTATGGGCGACTTTTCGATTTCTATTAGCTCATTGGGGACGAGATTGGTCATCATTTTTGTTTTTCCATAGTTTATTTTTAAATCGACTTTCTGGGTTACTTGCTGTAGTTATTGTAGCATAACTCTGGCTTCTCCTAAGTTGTCTGTTATAAGAACAATATCATCGGCATATCTGAGATGATTGAATATCTTTCCATCGATGCTAATACCCTTTGATTCCCACTCTAGCCGTTTAAATGCGTACTCCACAACTGCTATAAATAGTTTTGGCGACAAGGTATCTCCCTGCCGTACCCTCTGCCAATTTTTATCTTCTCAGTTATGCAGTGGAGGTTAACGGTTGTTGTCGCATTATCGTATATATTTCGAATAATATTTGCATACCTGTGATCTATTCTGCATTCTGATAGTGCTTTTAAAATAGCAACTGTTTCGACTGTGTCAAATTCTTTGTGGAAGTCGACAAAGATAAGAGCAAGGGGTCTGTTATATTCGATAGACTTTTCAACTAGAGTTTTAAGGCATTGCAAATGGTCGTTTGTTCCGTGTCCCGCTCTAAATCCTGCCTGTTCTTCTGATTGATAGAAATCGAATTTTGCTTCTAATCTGTTTGTCAGTGTTCGAGTAAAGAGCTTGTATAGGTGGTTAAGCAAACTAATTGGCCTATAGTTTTTGAGATCTGATTTATCCCCTTTTTTGTGGAGGAGGATTGTAACCAAATTCTTCCATGTACTTGGAATGTTTTCACTATGCAGACATAGATTAAAAAGTGTTTGGATTCGGGACATCAAAAGTGGACCTCCTAGTTTAATTGTCTCAATGACTACACTATCTTCCCCCGGAGCTCTATTATTTTTCATATTTTTGAGGGCATGTTGAATTTCCTCTCGTGATATATCTGGTATATCTTCGGATCCCAGTGGATCCCACAAGCGGCCCAGTGTAGAGAACACTGGAAAGAACTGAGGGAGGCCTATGTCCAGCAGTGGACGGGTTTGGCTGATTGATGATGATCTTCGGATCCTACATTATATACCTTTTGTATTGGTTGTTCGATGAGCTCTGGAATAACTTGACTTTTATATAATGTTTCATAGAAACTTTCTACTATATGTAATATGCTTGGTCTATCTGAGATAATATTTCAATTTTTGTCTTTAAGTTGGAAGATTTCTTTTTTGCCATTTTCCATTTTTCTCCTCAATGGTTTCATGCTTTTGTTGTCTTCTATAGTTTTTATAATTTTCTTGTTGTATTTTCTAATATTCCGTCTGATGGCTTTAGAGATTTCTTTATTGATGCTGTTTATATCTTGTGAGTCAACATTTCCTTGACTTCTGAGCATTCTACGGTCTTCCATTTTTTGTTTCGTTTCTTTACTAATTTTTTGTTCTTTTCCATGTTTAAAGCCAGATTTTTCCTGAGCTTGTGTTAATGTATCTACATTTCTTCGTTTAGGTTATTTACGTCTTCTCTTGTTGTATTGAGAAATCTCTAAATTGATTTAAGACTGTAACATCTTTGACTATATGTTTTTTGTCAGTGATGATGAAGTCGATCTCATTTTTTGTCTTACCATCGGGGCTCTTCCAAGTCCATCTTCTATGGATTTCCTTATAAAAGAAGCTATTCATTAAATATAGATTGTTTTCTAATAGGAAATTTAAGAGTATTTTGCCCCTTTCGTTTCTATCTGGTGTGCCAAAATTTCCGAGGGCATTTTCAGCTGGATCAGTGCTTATTCCTATTTTGGCATTAAAGTCGCCACATTTTACCGTAAAATGTTCTTGGTCTTCTGAAACAGCTGTGTACAAGTCATCATAGAACTGTTCTATTTCTTCGTCAGCGTGACTTGATGTTGGTGCATAGACTTGAATGATCTTTATGGAGTAACGGGTGTTTAGTTGTAATTTTGCAAGTATAACTATAACTATCGGTTTGATTTTATACCATCCCTAATATCCAGGGATGCCACTTCCGCCATCCACGTCGCACCGAAGATCTTCTTCTCCGCCGTGCCTACCGTTGTGATCTTCACCTGTATCCCTAGGTAGGGGTCAGTGTTATACCCCACAGAACTGGGTCCCGATCTGGACTTGGCCATGTATTCACTCCGGCCTACTGAAATGATAGATGCCAATCCCCGCGACATGGACGCGCCAGATTGGAGTTACCCACGTGAGCGACAGAGAACGTGGCTCTGTGCTCCGCAAAGAACATAACCTATGTATAAAGAACACCTTTTTCAAACTACCTAAACGGAGATTATTTACATGTAAATCTCCAGCAAACACTCCCCGTAATATCGTCAGAAATCAAATTGACTACATAACTATCAGTGAGCGTTACAGAAATGCAGTAAAGTCTGTAAAAACTCTTCCTGGTGCCGATGTTCCATCTGATCACAACCTGTTGTTAGCAGAAATAAAATTAAAACTTAAACGGATAAAGCAACAACGATCCTATAACAAACTGTATATGGATTTTATTAGAAACAATAGCCAGATGATTGCAAACAATTTAGAGAGCAATTTTGATAATTATGAATAACAAGAATCCATCGAGGATCATTGGAACCAAATCAAAACGATTATAAGCAACTCAACTCCAAACTTAAAAGAGAGCAGTCAAAAAAAGCAAAAGTCGATGAACGATAAGATTTTGAATTTGATCGAAAAAAGACGCAATTTTAAGAACCAAAACGTAGAAATGTATAAAGTAATTAATAAAGAGATAAGGACTAAAATAAAATCTGCAAAACAAACATACTTCGAAAACAAATGTTCAGAAATTGAAGAATTACAGGGAAAACATGATTCATTTAATATGTATAAAAAAATAAAACAACTGACAGGTCAGAACAAAAAACAGGCAAATAACAACGTTGATAGAGACGGAAAACTGACTATCACTAATTCGCATAAAATAGACAGATGGAAAGAGTATATTGAGGAACTGTTTAGTGATGAAAGGCCCGAGCTTAAAATTAACGAAGTAGTTACAGGACCTGACATAACTATGGACGAAATTGAACAAGCAATACGATTAGCAAAGGTGTATCAGGTGTATCAGTATAAAGATATATCAGGTGTTGAATCAATAATTAGAGAGTAAAATTTCGCTTTCTGTAATTTGTTCACTCTTATGAGTTGCAGATATTTCAATACAATAGAAATAAATTCATCACATATTGTAGGGATAAATAATTTATTATACCAGTTAGATTGAACTCAATAAATATTCCAAAGCACCTATTTAATTACCATTATTTTCACACAAAATCATTTTTACCACGAAACGTTAAAGTGTAAGAAATAAATTTGATTGTCGCTACCATAGGTAAAAGTACTTCCCTTCAATATATTTTTTTCAAATATTATTTTTAAACACGTGCATAGTAAATAGGAATGGGAACAGTATATCCTCCATACATTAAATATATCAATATCGCTCAACAGTATTAGTACAGCATATTAGCACGTATGTAATATGATCCAGAATATATTACATACTAAAAAATACTATGTCTAAGTAGCCATTGTCAAGATCAATAGCGCCGATATAGGTAGTTAAAATTTTGAACACTTATTTTAACTGTTTATTATCCATATAAACGACTTGTGACTGAAATTACAAACTTATTTACTCTGCATAAAGATATTCTTTATTACCTACAGTTATTAGTACACAAATCTGATTCGAAATATCGTCGAATAGTAATAGGCTGTATATAAAAATTAAATTTTTCATAAAAAGTAAATGATAAGCCATTACTTAAGGGGTCAAAAGAAGGAGGCTTCACGAAGATTAAAGTACTAATGAGACCATTGCAATCGGACGTACCCTGGAGAATGATTAACTAATTAATTGGCTAATTATTCAATCACCCGTGCAATATGATTTTGTCTAATCGAACCTTTTAGGACAACCTATTCTAATTATGTTTATAAAATTTGAGGGTATATCTAGAGATAAAGAAACTTTACTTCACTAAAACTCATAGGTAAGACATGTGTCTAACACAAATGTGACGTATTTCTAGTGCAGATAAAACAATGTGATAAATAGAAAAGTGTTATCTTTGCCGGCAAAGAAGCAAAGAAAAACTCAAAGTGAGAGAGGAAAAAACCAGTCAGCTGAGAGTACATAACATACTATTGGTCTGATAATAGTTTTGTAGACCCTGATTTGAATGTGTGTTGTTGGAGCGAAACACATGATCGAGTGAAAAATAAGCTTTGTTTCCCTTTACTATTCTTCTTTGGATTTCTGGCTCTTCTGTTCCATCCGTGTTTAATGTAACTCCTAAATATATGAAACTTTCTACCGTTTCAATATCGTCCTCTAATTCAACTGTGCGTCTGTTTCCCCTAGCTCTTGCCTGTATTAACTTTTTTGTCTTTTGAATATTTATTTCTAGTCCGGTCTCTTTTGTCTTTGATTTTAATTGTGAATATATTTCTGCCGCCTCTTCTGTTCTGCAAGACATGATGCTGATATCATCGGCATAGGGCAATCTGTATTGATTTATTTGTTAGGAGATTACCTCTTCCAATAATCAGCTGTCTTATCACATATTCCAAGGTCAGGTTGAATAGTGTCGGTGCAAGCCCGTCTCCTTGCTTTAATCCTTGGGCTATCGTAAAATTTTCAGTGAGCTAATTTTGGACTCTGACAGTTGCTATTGGCGAATCCATTGTTGTTTTTACCAGTCGGATGTATTTTTGGGGGATATTAAAGCTCTGCAATATTTGATATAACTTGTTCCAATTAATTAAGTAGTAGGCTTGTTTGAAATCTATGAATATGTTGTGGACGTCAATGTCGTATTCCCACGATTTGTTTAAGATTTGTTTCACTGTGAATAGTTGGTCAGTTGTAGATCTTCCTTCTCAGAAACCGGTCATTTGTTTAGTATGTAAGTAAAAATTTTGTACGCCGTGCACAAGAGGGTTATGCCGCGATAATTTTCGCATTTTAGTTTATCCCCTTTTTTATAAATTGGGCATATAATCCCGGTTTTCCAATCATTAGGGATCTTTTCATCATTCCAAATCTTGTTCATGAGCACATGCATTTGTCCTACTAGGTGATCGCCACCTAATTTATATAGCTCAGGTGGGACGTTGTCAATACCTGGAGCCTTATTGATCTTTCGTGCTCGTATTGCCTGTTTTACCTCTTCCATCGTTGGGGGTTCTATATTTTCGGTGTCTCCCTCATTGTGATGCATGTCAATATGATCTTCATTTTCTTGTGTCCCTAAAAGAGTTTGGAAATAGGTTTTCCAAACTGATTTTATTTCTTTTGGACCACTGGTTATTTGTCCTTCTTGATTTCTGCATAGATTTGTTCAAGGTTTATATCCTTCTCTTAAATTACGTAGATATCTGTACGCCTGTCTTATATTGTTGCTCTGAACATTTTCTTCCATTTTCTGTATATTCCGTTTTCGTATTTTCTTTTCTTTGTTTGGCATATTTTATCTGCCCTCCGTCTTGAATCTTGGTAACTTGCCCTTCTTTCTCAGGTTCTTCTTTCCATATATTTCTTGTGTTCTTCATTTCTTTTCTGTGTGGCCTTATTACACTAGTCATTGAACCATTCCCTTTTTTTATTTTTCTTCTTCTTGCCTATGATTTTTCTTGCTGCGTCAATAACTTTTGTTTTGATTGCTTCCCAATGTTCTTCGGTACCTAGTGCTGTCAGTGTTTGTGTTATTTCTCTTTCATAGTTCTGTGTGAAATCTTGTTGTTTAAATTTTTGTATATTTAGCTCTTCTGTTCTTTGTTCCTGTCTTTCTTTCCTGTTTCTCTGAATTCTGCATTTGTATTTTATCTGTACTAGAAGATGGTCAGATCCGCAGCATGCTCCTCTTCGACTTTTCACATCTTGTATGCTTGTTGCGGCCCGTTTGTCTATCAAGACATGATCAATTTGGTTAGCGGTTGTTCCTCCAGGCATAATCCATGTCGCTATGTGTAAATAGGTGACGATAAAAGAAAAGCTTTCTATGATCAGTTAGGTGGTAGACTTAGAAATATTCCAATTAAGAAATGACTCATAATAGAAGGTAACTTCAACGCTAATATAGGCTAATTAGACAGAGGAAATGAACATATAGATGGAGGATACGGCATTGGAACTAGAAATAACGCAGCAGATAATATACTGGAATTAGCAGTAGCACTAGGTATGGCCACTGTTAGTAAATGCTTTTAAAAGAGAGAAAGTCAACTTACCAACCAATAGAAATATTAGAAAATCAGTTTAAATTCACGCAAGGCAAATCAACAACGGATGCAATTTTTATCATAAGGCAAGTAATGGAAAACTAATGTTAGAACAGGTGAGGGTAAGACTGATAAATTTAATTTAAGAATAGTATTGCATCAGGGGTCAGTGCTAATCCCTTTTCTCTTCTAATTAGTGTTGGAAAAATTAATGAAAACATGTCAAGGAGATATTCTATGGTGCCTGATGTATGCTAACGATGTGGTGTTAGTAAGAGATAAGGAGAGAGAATTCAATTAATGATTGAGACAATGAAGATGGGCGCTTGAGCAAAAAGGTACTAAGGAAGACAAAACCAGAGTATCTAAAGTGTGCATTTAAAAATTAACTTCAACTTCACTTTAAATCAGGTTGTAATGTTGACCGGTGAAATTATTGAAAAAAAAATCGTTTTAGGTAGGAATCTAGATTTGATGTTACAAAGCAATGGGGAAATAGATGGAGATATAGTAGACTCAAATAAGGATGGATAAAATGGAAAGAAGCAAGTGATGTCTTGTGTGATAGAAAGGTTCTTACGAAACTGAAAGGTAAATTCCATAAAACGATTATAAAACCGTAATTGGACAGTTAAAAAAATAAGAACAATGAATGCATTTGAATGAAATGACAATGCTTAGATGGATGGGTGGCTTAAAAAGAAAATATTAAATTAAAAATTAAAATATTAGCAGAAGTCTAGGCGCAGCACCTCATCTATGTAAAAATTGGGAAGCATAGGTTACGATAATTAGGGCATGTTGATCGTCGACACGAGAGTCATGCAATACATAGGATTCTGGTTTTCCAGGTCCCAGAAAGTAGTAGGAGAGAAAGACCGAAAAAGAGATGACGGGAAACGAATAGAAGAAATATGTGTATGAAAGAAATTCATCTTGATATGGCCAAAGATAGAAAGATATCTCTGTATATAAGGATAAGGCGTAAAGGGATAAAGGCAAAGAGAATGATGATGAAGAATCAGTAAATATGGTGAGACTTGCATATATAAATAATTTTTCAAAATAAATGAATCAAATTTTTCAAAATATTATATAACAAATTGTTCATATTTGTTAAATCAGTAATGTTAAAACTATTTGAGAAACAGCTAGTTAAGAACCACCTTAAGTTAATGAAACCAATAATAAAAGAAAAGAGCTGATTCCAAACCGATAATTTTTATTCAGAGATAAAAAATATCCTATGATTAATTGAATATACAGAATTATCGATATAGGTAACTAAGTGAGAAACTTGTTGAGAAACACGTTTTAGAAAAAAAAAATTGTGCTAGTCTTTTTTGACATAGCTTAGGCCTTTGCTAAAGTATAGCATGGGAGTTTAACCTGCAAATAGTATACCTACATGGTCATAGTTGGAAATGACACTGTCATACTCACAGTATTTGACAACAGCAAAGTAGCAGCAAAAAAATTATAACTGTTATTAAATAAAATTCATATGTACTTAAAATTGGAAACCTAAACTAAATGAGTCCAAATTAATGAACGTCAAGTTTATACATCTGAAAATCTAAAACATTAATTTTACAAAAAACGATGTCTAAATACCTTATGCATCTTTCACAAAATACATGGGAACTGTACTTGCGACTTCTATAGTATCAGAAAATGTATCCGCAACTCCTATAGACATTAACTTGGTACTGATATCTCTGCTCCCCGATTTTAGCAAGCAGTCACCAAACCATACAGTCTTATATATATACATATATAAGACAATGTAAGTAAAACTCAGGTATTGATTACATCAGGATTGCTAGAAAGATTCCCCCTAGTCAGAAGTGTTTTACGACCGGGAACTAATGCTAAGGTCAAACAGGGTATATAAAAATTGCACCGTCGTACGAGAAACTAAATCTCAACGATAAAGTTATTGTTTTGCACTTTGTATTGATTTGTGATCTGATTCATAATAGAATTATATATTTCTCTAAGAATTCTTCTTTCTGCGATGCTCAATCGGCTCTTATTTTATTTTTTCATTGTTCGTGTTTTACTTACATACGTAGAATTATATTTTTCTTACTGCGGGATGTATTTTTGGATTTAATTTTTTGCTTAAAACGTAGCAATTGCCAGCTTGTATTCTGTTGTTATTCTCTTTTGTAGTGTTTTTGTTAAAAGTGCTCTTAAATCCCAAATATTTAGACCGATGAAACATTTCAAAGTTATACTGGTCTATTGAAATATTATGTCCTATTCTGTTTCTTATGATAGTCTTCTTATGATAGCCATATATTTTTTTATTATCGTTGATTTGGAGAACCCTTTTTTGCGATTTTTTGTATGTATTAATGTTTTTTTCTTACTAATAATTATACTCACTACTATGTTAAACTCATCGTCAAAAGTCCCTATAATATGAGGAGCTTAATTATTAAACTGTGAGATTTTCTGTATTTGCTTTCCGGGCAATGCTCTCAAGCATTGCAAACTAGCTTAATGTTTTTCTTATTCCCAACATTGTTAATTAAGTATATAATAGTGAATATTTGATCAACGGTTCATTGAGTTTTTCTAATTTTACATTAATCTTTCCTAATTTCACATTTGTGTTTGCTGGATGTCAAAGAAGACACCATTTTCCATAGCGGGTGCTATGATTCCAATGGTGTAAAGTACAACCTACATATTTGTTGCCAAAATTACTTTGCTGCTGTCTCGAGTACCGTTTACTGGTATATGAATTTTGTTACGAATTTATGTTGTGTGCTGAACTCTATTAAATCTTTTACTGCGAATTGAAAAGCATGTTTTAACCTTTATTTGTAACATTTATCGTTATTTGTCTTATATGTATACAATCGTCCTAATATCTGCGTTATACATTGATATTTATGTGGCAATTAGCTGTAAAGTCATTAGTCTTTTCGGTCGTATCATATTTTCTTGATTTTATTTTTGTAGACGAGCGGTTTAGTTTGTGTAATATAATATCCCCAATTCGTTTCATAATATTTTGGTTTAAAACGAATAAACATTATCTACCAAGTGTTTTATTCCAGTTTCATATGAAAGCAACAGATATTAGATATTATGAATTTCATAGGTACAAATTCGAGATAAAAACCAAATGATAGAGCATATAGTGAAATATAAATATCTTAGAATAGCTGTATCGAGCGAGGATAAGGTTATTGATGAGAAAAAAAAAAGACCTATCGCTGAGGAAGTGAGAAAGTAATTGGCAAACGCAAAGAGCACTTTAATTATATTAAATGAAATATGCATTACAATCTATTATGATACACATATATTCGCACCGCAGAAACAAGACAATAAACATGTTATGAGAATCTTAATAATAACCAAAATTTAACTTTTAATACACAGAAGAAATAATGATATACAGAAGATATATAAATTAAAAAACTTTATCCACTTATTGTATGCAAGAGAGATACCTCTAGAAAAACTCAAAACGATCGAAAATATATACCAAAACAACACAATAAAAGTAAAAATAGACGAAGAACTAACCGACCCTATTGAAACTGACAATGGGATAAGACAGGGATATTCCCTGAGTCCTTTACTGTTCAACCTGATTATGGATGAAATAATAAAAAAGTAAGAACTTAAAAAGGATACCAAATGGAAGAAAAACAAATTAAAATAATCTGCAATACTACTCTTTCAAAGTGAAGATGATTTACAACGTATCCTGCACCAATTTCATATAAAATTTAACATGTTAATTTCCCCAAAAGAGACAAAATGCATGGTTACAACAGCAAATTTACTAAGATGTTAATTGGAGCTGGAAGGTCAGATAATAGAACAAGTGATGGAATTTAAATATCTAGGCATCACATTATCTAGCTACGGAAAGCTCGAAACTGAAGTGGAAGATCCAGTGAATAGAGCAAACAGAGCCCCAGGCTGCCTAAATGAAACAATACGAAGAAATAAAAATATCGGGAAAGAAACGAAAGGCAGAATTTACAAAACCGTCATCAGACCAATAATGACATACGCGGCAGAAACAAGACCTGACACAGAGAGGACAAAAAGGGTGTTAGAAACAGCAGAGATGAAAACACTTAGAAAAATTGATGGTAAAATACTATGGGAGAGTGCTAGAGAGCTAGAAGTACAGATATACGACGTAGATGCAAGGTAAAGAACATCAAGAACTGGTTAAGAAATAGAAGAGTAGAATGGAATAATCATATAAGCCGAATGACAACAAATAGACTAGTAAAGACGGCAAGAGACGGTTAACCCATAGGAAAATGATCAGTAGGAAGACCACGAAAACGATGGAACGGCAACTTACTGGAGGCACATTGAAAAACAGACAGAGTCAGGTCTATATAAAAAGAAGAAGAAGAAGATACACACGATAATCATTAAAATAGCTGCAAGAAAGATAAAATAAATCAATCATATTAATGTAGAATAGCAGAGGACAGAGTGTTTAGAGAAAATAATGAATCAGTCATATTAATATAGAATAGCAGAGGACAGAGGATTTGTCATAGCCTTGGACAAGTGCCCAATTGAAAAAATAACACAGGTCGTTAAAAAAAGACGGAACTCTAGAAAGAAAATAGAATAGATTTAAAAAAAATAAAAGCATAAACATGTTTTTTCCTACTTTTTTAATATTGAAAATACGTAAATAGAACATTGAATTAAAATGTTACCTTTGATATCTATGATAAACCTATGACCTAAACAGTGGCGCCGATGTATGTAAATGAAATTGTTTACACTTATTTTAACTGTTTATTTTTTTATTATCTATAGATGAGTTGCGACCGATATCACAAACTTATTTATTTTCCACAAAGAGGCCCTTTAATACCTAAAATTATTACTATACAAATCTGATTCGAAATATCGTCAAAAAGTAATACACGGCATGTAAAATTTAAATTTTTAATAAAAAGTAAAAGATTAGGCATTAGTTCTGTGGTTCAAAGAACGAGCCTTTACGAAGATTGAAGTACTAATAAGGCCACCGCAATCGGGCATACCCCGGCTAATGATTAATTAATTAATCGGCTAATTCTTCAGTCACCTCTTTAATATGATTTAATCAAATTGGTCCTTTTTAGGACCAACTATTCTAATAACATATGTCTATAACTGTTAAGGGTATTTTTAAAGATCAAGAAACTTTACTTTACTTAAACTTATCAGACATATGAGCTAAACACGAATCTGACTTATTTCTAGCGCAGGAAACACATATAGGGCCTAACCTAGGGTATTTGGTATACAGCTGATCGTTAAAACCGCATTATAGATATAGACATGCTATTTCTGTCGAAAAAGAAGCAAAGAATTACTTCAAGAAGAGAGTTATTCTTATATTGTAGAGTAAGAAAGGACAAAACCAGTCAGCTGAGAGAACCTTTTAACGATGTTGAGCTTGAATCCACCATCTACATATTTAATGAAAAATAATACAACTATCGACATTGAGGATCTGAGCACAAAGCTTATTACGAAATCTGGACCAAACACTACAATGGCTGATCCGGATGATGAACAACTGTATTCAAATTATGGAGACACCCAAAGTCTAGAGACAAGCCAAAGTTGTTAACTTGCTTAAACCTGGCAAAAACTAAAACGACTACAAAAACTATCGGCCAATATCTTTATTTTGTCAGCTATTCAAAATACTTTTGCACAAGATCGTTAATATGATATCACCGATGAAGAAAAACTTAAATTAAAAGGCAAAAGTGGCTATAGGTAGGGAAGATTATGTACATCACAAATACTAAATCAAAGACCAGTACGAAAAATATCGGGTATCAGGGGTGGTATTTTTCACTCTAAATGCCGCTTACGACACCTTAAATTACAGAATATTTCTGCAAAAACTATATGATATCCCCTTACATAACAAAGTCACTTATATTGTCTCCGTATACCTACACAAGAGAAAATTTTTTGTATCACATAATGGTAAGAATAGCAGTTGAAGAACAGTCTCGCTTGGGGTAGCATAAAGGCACCTACACTGTATAACATATTTATTTTGAGATAACCTTCTATCGAGATATCATATTTAGTACACAAATAAGAGCAGAACTAAAATAATAAAAAAGCTTTATACAAGATATTGCAGAAGATTGGATAAAATAAAAGTAGTTTTTATTAATCGGATGCTTACATAAAACGTACAAAGACATACTCACGTAAACAAAATATATTACGAAATTTCTGTAATTAAAAAAAACATCGAGTTCAGCATTGAACTAATAAAATTATATTAAATAAAAAAACAACATTATTTTTAAAATGCAGAAAAAATAAAATTTTCTATGCAAGCGAACATTCCATTAAATAATAAGCCCAAATCCTTTTGTATCTATATACCTGTTTTTTAAAGAACCAGTTACCTTTTAGTACGTAGTTATACCAGGTAATACGATATCCTCTGTTACACAGTGTAATGCGTATGACATTACACTGTCTGCAAACAGTAGATAAAAATAAGGAGCCCATATAAACCGTTCACGGTATATGTTGAAAATATACGGTATAATCGCACAGTTGCCAAACTCTCAGAGCTTACTTAAACCGATAAACGTATGGTTGAAATATACAATGAAGAAGATCTGAACGACCCCTATAATATATACACGTGAACTAAACGATATACATTTATGATACAGGGGTATTTACGGGCTCCAAAAAATTTTTACAAATTATTAAACTCTACATGTTGATGAATCGACAGAACCAATATTATGGAACGGTCAAGTGAGCTCCGTATATCGGTATCCACTTGACCACGGAGCTCAATTGAACCTGCATTTTAACATGGGCGGAGTCCACTTTATGCCGTAGATATATATATATATATATATATATATATATATATATATATATATGTATATGTATATATATATTGTGACGATTGGGGTTTATAGAAAATAATTTATAAGTTATATACTAGAGAATTTTATAAAAATATATTTATGTGAGGGCATTTTAAGAAATTAGCATATAATAATTGTAAAAAGTTGTATTTTAGTAGTTATGATTTTGTAGATATATTTAAGTGAGCCATGTGACTAGGCAACACACTATACATTCTCTTCAAATGACATTTTAGGAATATAAGTGGGGTTATAGTTGTTTAAAATGTGTAGTTTATTAAATTAGAATGTTAAGTTACTAATTTAATTATATATTCTGATCTGAAAAGCCTAAATGTAAACAAAATTATCAATAAAAAATGAACGAATTCTCCAGAATGCAGAATTTGACCATTGTTTACGGTCGAACATTCTCGAAATAATGATTAAAAAGGGGATAAATCAGATCTCAAAAACTATAGGCCAATTAGTTTGCTTAACCACCTATACAAGCTCTTTACTCGAACACTGACAAACAGATTAGAAGCAAAATTCGATTTCTATCAATCAGAAGAACAGGCAGGATTTAGAGCGGGACACGGAACAAACGACCATTTGCAATGCCTTAAAACTCTAGTTGAAAAGTCTATCGAATATAACAGACCCCTTGCTCTTATCTTTGTCGACTTCCACAAAGAATTTGACACAGTCGAAACAGTTGCTATTTTAAAAGCACTATCAGAATGCAGAATAGATCACAGGTATGCAAATATTATTCGAAATATATACGATAATGCGACAACAACCGTTAACCTCCACTGCATAACTAAGAAGATAAAAATTGGCAGAGGGTACGGCAGGGAGATACCTTGTCGCCAAAACTATTTATAGCAGTTGTGGAGTACGCATTTAAACGGCTAGAGTGGGAATCAAAGGGATTAGCATCGATGGAAAGATATTCAATCATCTCAGATATGCCGATGATATTGTTCTTATAACAGACAACTTAGGAGAAGCCAGAGTTATGCTACAATAACTACAGCAAGTAACCCAGAAAGTCGATTTAAAAATAAACTATGGAAAAACAAAAATGATGACCAATCTCGTCCCCAATGAGCTAATAGAAATCGAAAAGTCGCCCATAGAACTTGTGGAAAAATATGTGTATTTGGGTCACGAAATAAGGTTAACGCGAGATAACCAAACATGCGAGCTACTTAGAAGAATAAGTCTGGGTTGGGCTGCATTCGGAAAAATGAGAGACGTATTTAAAACAAATATACCGATCCATTTAAAAAGAAAAGCTTTTAACCAGTGCGTTCTACCAGTCCTCACATACGGAGCAGAAACCTTAACTCTCACAAAAACATCAGCCGAAAAATTAAGAAGGACACAACGAAAGATGGAGAGATCAATGCTTGGAATAAGCTTAAGAAATATAATAAGAAACGAGGAAGTTCGTAGACGAACCGGAGTGGAAGACATTATCGAACATATTACAAGGCAAAAATGGAGATGTGCAGGACATGTTGCAAGAATGAAAGACGACAGTTGGACAAAAAAATTGCTTGAGTAAAGACCACGGACTGACAAGCGAAGCCGAGGAAGACCCCCAACGCGATGGACCGACGACCTCAAAAGAATCGTGACCAATTGGATAGCAGAGGTGCAGAACAGAAGCAGATGGAAAAGTCTAGAGGAGGCCTATGTTCAACAATGGACAACTCAGGGCTGATTGATGATGATGATGATGTTCTTTGCAAAATCTGAGAAATAATCTCCTCTTTCATTTTTCTCGCCCAGTCCATAACATCTAATAATGTTACTTTGTCTGCCTTTTCCTATCTTAGCATTAAGGTCACCCATCAGAATAGTAAGATCTCTAGTCTTGAGTTGGTCAGTGACGGTCTTTACATCGGCGTAGAATTTTTATGTTCTTCCAGTTCACTTTCCGCTGTCGGTGCATACACTTGTATTTAATTTATATTTCTGGGTTTCGCGTTTAACTGAATCATTATGACCCGTTCAGATACCTGGCATATCGCCCTGTCACATTTGCTAACATCTTTTGTGACTATGAATCCTACACCATTACGATGATAATTACTGTCTTCTCCTGCATAATACACTTCATGATCATCCACATGGCATTGGCCAGATCGGGGCCATCGCATTTCACTAATACCCAGAATTGATATTTGCAGTCTTCTCATCTCATTTATGGCATTCTGTGTTTTTCCGGGTTCATATAAACTCCGCACAGTCCATGTGCCTATTCTACAGCTTTTTTCGATATCAAATTTGACCATTGTAAAGACCTTCTTCTCCGCCCTGGATGCCGTTGTGGTCTTCATCCATAACCCTGGAGAAGGGACCCTGAACACGTACTAGTTTCCCGGGCCAGGAAACACCTGGAATCTGCGGAAGGCAGGGATTGATTCACTTTCCCTGATAGGACTGTCCAAAAAGGAGTTCCTACCCGCTATCCGCGAATCTCTATATACAGCAGTTTTAATATATTAAAATGAGTGAGTTTATTATCTAAGGGGATGTCATATAGTTTTTAGAGAAATTCCCTTTAATTTAAGGTGTCGTAAGCGGTATTTAGATTTACAAATACCACCCCTGATGCCTGATATCTTTCGTACTCGTTGTTACTTTTGCACTCACGATGACCTCTATTAACATAAGTGACCAATTTAAAAAGTGATTTATAAATTATTGTAATTTAAATTTTATTAATTTATGAAACAAATATTGCACGTCATAAACTGTAGCAATCAGAAAGTTACTAAGATCTCCCTGCTGTACAGAGTTTTCTATAATTTTATGTGGTTACAAATATTAGAGTACTACTACTTTCTTAAACTGTTAAACACGAAAACTCCACTCGATATACGTACATTTATATGATAAATGTTTCAGTCCGATGCATTAAAAGAAAATACTAATGCATAAAAATGGAAACTTTCCAAGTTTATAATAGACGCTTACTTAAGTTTAAAAATAATTAAAGCAAGTAATATAAATTACTACCTTGCCTATTAAACATAAAAGTAATATAAATTTATATGTCGGTTAACAATTTATATTATAAAAATTTTAACTACGTTAGCCAAGTATCTATGAAATTCCTCGATGCCTAAATTGATGAATATTAATATAAATTTCAAGTCCCACAATATACCTGCTGTAAAATTTCAAAATCTACGACTAATAAAATTATTGGCAACATTGCAGGAGCTTAGTTTTGTACCAGACAAGGTGTATACGGATCCCAAAAATGTTTTAACGTATTACGGAGCCTACTTGATCCTATGCGTTGGTCAGAGTCTACATAAAGCGCTACTTAGATAATAATATACTCGGTGTATATTCTCCTAGAGTTCGTATAACACCGTTTTAGTACGGAGCCCACATTAACCGCTAGATCTATATATATATATATATATATATATATATATATATATATATATATATATATATATATATATATATATATATATATCTACGGCATTAAGTGAACTCCGCCCATGTTAAAATTCAGGTTCAATTGAGCTCCGTGGTCAAGTGGATACCGATATACGGAGCTCACTTGACAATTCGGTAATATTGGTTCAGTCGATTCATCAACATGTAGAGTTTAATAATTTATAAAAATTTTTTGGAGCCCGTAAATACCCCTGTATCATAAATGTATATCGCTTAGTTCACGTGTATATATTATAGGGGTCGTTCAGATCTTCTTCATTGTATATTTGAACCATACGTTTATCGGTTTAAGTAAGCTCTGAGAGTTTGGCAACTGTGCGATTATACCGTATGTTTTCAACATATACCCTGAACGGTTTATATGGGCTCCTTATTTTTATCTACTGTTTGTAGACAGTGGAATGTCATACGCATTACACTGTGTAACAGAGGATATTATATTACCTGGTATAACTAAGTACTAAAATGTAACTGGTTCTTTAAAAAACAGGTATGTAGATACAAAAGGATTTGGGCTTATTATTGAATGGAATGTTCGCTTGAATCGAAAATTTTATTTTTTCTGTATTTTTAAAGATGTTTTTTTATTTAATATAATTTTATTAGTTCAATTAGTTCAAGAAATTTCGTAATATATTTTGTTTACGTGAGTATGTCTTTGTACATTTTATGTAAGCATCTGAATAATAAAAACTACTTTTATTTTATCCAATCTTCTGCGATATATTGTATAAAGCTTTTTTAATATTTTAGTTCTGGTCTTATTTGTGTACTACATATGATATCTTGATAGAAGGTTATCTCAAAATAAATATGGTTAAGTGCTACAATAGATATTTTTGTGTTAAAATTAATAGAAAGAATGATTAATTTGTCTAACAAGGTATATTCGGCAGCAGAAGCATATAGTACAAGCGTCTATGTTTTAAGGGCGGAAGGACGTGCGCCTCATTTTTAGCTGACAAGCTTGCGAAGAATATTATTTCTGGTCCTTAATTTACCTTTTAGTTTTAAACAATAATCTGTGACTGACCCGGTGTAATACAAACTATTTTCAAGGAATTTATAGGAAGTCTACAGTTCAATGATTTTATGACAAGATTGGATGTTCAGTTTTGTGAAAACGTCTATGTCGAGGAAATTGAAGGAGCACCCACGAGTTTTTCAGGGGTTTTGGCTGAAAATTGATTCATAGTTTATTTTTGTTGTGCAATAATAGGTGTCTCGTCTATATAATAGAAGTCCTAGTATCTACCGGTATGGATCGTTTGTTTGTGTAAATGTTATACAGTGTAGGTGCCTTTATGCTACCCCAAGCGAGACCGTTCTTCATCTGCTATTCTTAACATTGAGTGATACAAAAAATATTCTCTTGTGTAGGCATACGCAAATAATATAAGTGAGTTTGTTATCTAAGGGGATATCGTATAGTTTTTCGAGAAATATTTTGTAATTTAAGGTGTCGTAATCGGCATTTGGATTGAAAAATACCACCCCTGATACCCGATATTTTTCGTACCCGTCTTTGATGTGTTGGGTAAGATTTAGCATTTGTAATGTACCTGATCTTCCCTATCTATAGCCACTTTTGTCTTTTAATTTGAGCTTTTCTTCAAATATCGGTGAAATCATATTAACGATCTTGTGCAAAAGTATTTTAAATAGCTGACAAAATAAAGATATTGGCCGATAGTTTTTGTGGTCGTTGGAGTTTTTGCCAGGTTTAAGCAAGGTAACAACTTTGGCTTGTCTCTAGATTTTGGGTGTTTCCATAATTTGAATACAGTTGTTCATCATCCGGATAAGCCATTGTGGTGTTTTTGGTCCAGATTTCGTAATAAGCTTTGTGCTCAGATCCTCAATGTCGGTAGTTGTATTATTTTTCATTAAATATGTAGATGGTGGATCCAAGCTCAACATCGTTGAAAGTTTCTCTGAAAGCTGACTGGTTTTGTCCTTTCTTACTTTGAGTTATTCTTTGCTTTTTTTCCGACAGAGATAGCATGTCTATATCTATAATGTGGTTTTCAGCGATAAGCTTTATTCCAAATACCCTACGTTAGGCCCTATATGTATTTCCTGCACTAGAAATAAGTCAGATTCGTGTTTAGCGCATATGTCTGATCAGTTTAAGTAAAGTAAAATTTCTTGATCTCTAGATATACCCTTAACAGTTATAAACATTATGTTATTAGAATAGTTGGTCCTAAAAAGGACCAATTTGACAAAATCATATTAAAGGGGTGACTGAAGAATTAGCCGATTAATTATTTAATCATTACCCTGGGTATACCCGATTGTGGTGGTTTTCTTAGTACTTAAATTTTCGTAAAGGCTCGTTCTTTGAACCCCATAAGTAATGCCTAATATTTTACTTTTTATTGAAAATTTAAATTTTACATGCCGTGTATTACTTTTTGACGATATTTCGAATCAGATTTGTATAGTAATAATTTAAGGTATTAAAGAGCCTGTTTGTGGAAAATAAATAAGTTTGTGATATCGTTCTCAACTCATATATAGATAATAAAAAAATAAAAACAGTTAAAATAGGTGTAAAAAATTTCAACTTCATACATCGGCGCCATTGTTCAGGTGATGGGTTTATCACAGATATCAAAGGTTACATTTTAATTCAAGGTTCTATTTGCGTATTTTCAATATTAAAAGAGTAGGAAAAGACACGTTTATGCTTTTTTTTAAATCTATTCTATTTTCTTTCTAAAGTTCCGTCTTTTTTGGCCGTCTTTTAACGACCTGTGGTCTTTTTTCAATTGGACACTTGTCCAAGGCTATGACAAATACTTTGTCCTCTGCTATTCTAAATTAATATGACTGATTCATTATTTTCTCTAAACATTCTGTCCTCTGCTATTCTACGTTAATATGACTGATTCATTTTCTCTTTCTTGCAGCTATTTTAATGTTTATCCTGTGTATCTTTTTCTACTTCTTCTTCTTCTTCTTCTTCTTTTTATATAGCCATGACTCTGTCTGTTTTTCAATGTGCCTCCAGTAAGTTGCCGTTCCATGGTTTTCGTGGTCTTCCTACTGATCGTCTTCCTATTGGGTAACCGTCTCTTGCCGTGTCTACTACTCTATTTGTTGTCATTTGGCTTATATGATCGTTCCATTCTACTCCTCTATTTCTTAACCAGTTCTTGATGTTCTTCACCTTGCATCTACATCGTATATCTGTACTTCTAGCTCTGTCCCATAGTGTCTCACCATCAATTTTTCTAAGTGTTTATATCTCTGTTGTTTCTAACATCCTTTTTGTCCTGTTTATGTCAGGTCTTGTTTCTGCTGCGTTTGTCATTATTGTAAATTTTGTAAATTCTGCCTTTGGTTTCTTTCCCGATATTTTTATTTCTTCATATTGTTTCATTTAGGCAGCCTGCGGCTCTGTTTGCTCTATTCAGTGGATCTTCCACTTAAGTTTCGAGCTTTCCGTAGCTAGATAATGTGATACCTAGATATTTAAACTTCATCACTTGTTCTATTATCTGACCTTCCAGCTCCAATTAACATATTAGTAAACTTGCTGTTGTAACCATGCATTTTGTCTCTTTTGAGGAAATTAACATGTTAAATTTTCTGGCGGTTATATGAAATTGGTGTAGCATACGTTGTAAATCATCTTTACTTTAAAAGAATAGTACTGCGTCGTCTGCATAGCAGATTATTTTAATTTGTTTTTCTCCTATTTGGTATCCTCTTTTATTTCTTACTTTTTATTATTTCATCCATAATCCGGTTGAACAATAGAGGACTCAGGAAATCTCCCTGTCTTATCCCATTACCAGCTTCAATAGGGTCGGTTAGTTCTTCTTCTACTTTTACTTTTATTGTGTTGTTTTGGTATATTTTATATTTTCGATTGTTTTGATTATTCAATGAAATTGACATTAATTTGATAGTTTCCATTTTATTAGTACTGATGGTATATAACTAGCATCTGTTGGTACTATATATCAATTTGAACATGTGGAAGTAAGAGCACTCTCTTGTTAGTAATTTCAGTGTAAATTATGACGAAACCAGAAATAACCCATAATATTATCCCACACCTCAAAGGTCTGCCTCGCTGTATCTGGGAGACGCAATAATTCGCTTTTGATAGATATAAACAAAAACCCACTAAGACGAACACAACATAAATCAAAAAATCCGTCAACCTGTCAATAGGGACATACAATATTAGATCGATGTCTACGGATGAATAAGTACATGAACTGAAAGAAGAATTAACAACCATAAAATGAGATATCATAGGCCTATCAGAAACTCGACGAAAAGAAGAAACCCGAATACAGCCTATGTCATACTTAAAATAAGAAGAACATTAATTAAAATTATCTAGGTATATGCCCCCACGACAGCTTATGATGACGGAAGATATCGAACTATTTTATGAAGATATATTAAAGACTATGGAAGAACATAAAAATCGTCTTATACTAGTAATTGGAGATTTCAATGCCAAACTGGGTAGAAAACTAAACAATGAAGAAACTAAAATAGGAGATTTCGGCTATGGTCAGAGAAATGATAGAGGTGCTACTTTGATGAACTACCTAGAAGAAAAGCATCTATACGCAATGAACTCCTTTTACAAAAAGAAGCCCCAACGAAAGTGGACATGGGTCAGCCCTAATGGATCCACAAAAAATGAGATCGACTACATACTGTCCACGGAACGATATATCATTAAAGATGTAACAGTTCTTAACAGATTCACAACAGGTAGCGATCACTGGATGGTCAGAGCAAAAATTAGTGTTGACGATAACTATGAAATGAAAAGAAAAATAATTAAAACCTGGGATCTAGTAGATAGAAACAAACTAGGGCAATATAAAGAGATATACAAAGACCTATTAAAAGAACAACTTACTTAAAAATTAGACAGTGATGACAAAGATATAGATGAAATAGACAACATACTTACAGCAACGATGATTACATCAGGAAAAGAAATAGCAAAAAAGGATCTAAAAAAGAACAACTATATATCAACAGAAACAAAGAAGCTTATGGATAAAAGAAGGAAGCTATAGAATATGTAGAAATCAATAAAACAATAAGCAGAATAATAAGAAAAAATAAGAGAAAAGAACAAGAAATAAAAATAGAAAAAGTAATACAAAACAACAAAAATATGAAATGCTTAAGACCGAAATTAGGTAAGTGTGAAATAAACAAAAAAAAAGATGAAAACGGACTAGAAACAAACGTTAAAGATGACATTATAAATATTATCCACCATTTCTACTCAGAACTATATAAAACAAAAAAGGAACCACCAGAAACAATTAAAAACCAACTTAAGGCTAAAGTAAAAAATGTCAACTCAGAGCTACAGCCAGAAATAAGCAAATCAGAAATAAAGAAGGCATTGAAAGAAATGAAACACAACAAATCGCCAGTAAAAGATGGAATAACTGCAGATATGCTGAAATATGGTGGAAAAGTGGTAATTAACAATCTACATTCCGTTTTTAACAAGATATTAAAAGAAAAAAGAATCCCAAACAACTGGAAGGAATCCGTAACCATTATCCTACCCAAGAAAGGGGATAAAGCAGATATAAAAAACTACCGTCCTATAACACTCCTCAATGTAATGTATAAACTCCTAACAAAAATTTTAACCAATAGATTGACGACAAAATTCGATGGATACCAGTCAAAAGAACAAGCTGGTTTAGGAAGGGATTCAGCACAAGTGACCATTTACTAAGTATGAAAATACTTATAGAACGAGCAAATGAATAATGAAAAATGAATAAGAAAATGAATTGACCACAGATATACGGAACTAATAGCCAATATATATAAGGAAGCCAAAACAACAATTAAAGTATATGAATAAACAAAATCAATACAAATAAATAGAGGCGTGAGACAGGGTGACACAATATCACCGAAACTTTTCAATCAGGCTCTGGAAGATATTTTTAAAAGATCAGAATGGGAAGAAAAAGGTATAAAAATTTATGGACAACGCTTGAACCATCTAATATACGCTGATGACATCGCATTGATAACAGATAAATGAGAATAATTATTTGAAATGATGAAAGAACTGGACGTAGAAGCTGGAAAGATAGGCCTTAATATGAATTACAGCAAGACCAAAATTATAACAAATACAGATGAAAACATCACAATGAGGATCGGACAAGATGAAGTAGAACAAGTTCAGGATTATATATATCTGGGTCAAACTATAAAACGTAACAAAGAAAACCAAACAGCAGAGATAAAAAGACGAGTTAGACTGGCATGGGCGGCATTTGGCAAACTAAGCTACATTCTTAAAAACAAAAGATATCCACAGCATCTTAAGACCAAAGTATACAATCAATGCGTACTCCCTGTTCTAACTTATGGTTCCCAAACGTGGACATTTACAAAAGTAAACATGGACATAACCATAAAAACCCAAATAAATCGTTGATCAATTATTCACTATTAGGCAGTTAATGAGAAATGTTGGGAATACAAAAAAAAAACATTAAACTAGTTATTTATAGATTTTAAACAAACACTGATATAATCATAAGAATAAAACTATGAAATACCATGGCAGAACTAGGCTTACCTAATAAACTAATTTAACAAGGAGTAATCTACAAGTAAAGTATCTTACTGTCGACTTATTTTCAAATGTACTGCAAAGAGCTCTAAAAAATGTGAACGAATTATTAACAGCTGTTTTGAAAACTAAATATTATGAGACGAATTGGGGATATTATATTACACAAACTAAACCGCTTGCCTACAAAAAATATTAGGAAAATATGATACGACGGAAAAGACTAATGACTTTACAGTTAATTGCCACATAAGTATCAATGTAACTATAGCTCACAAAATGGGTTCAATTACATTGCAATTTTTAAATTTTTCGTGATAAAATGAAGTGATTCATTGTTGTTTTGAAAAGGTAAGTTGTTTTTTATTTTTGTATTACTATCATCTGATATTGTAATATCAACAACATTTTTCATAATATATTCTGAAATGCGCTTTCTATTACTGATAACGAACAGAAGTTTTTTCAACTTCTCGTTAATATAATTATGTAGGAATTTTGATTTTTATCTTGTTCTTACTATAGTGCTAAAGCACAAATGTAGTTATAGTCTACCGTATTTTTTCATAGTGGTCATAGTTTTTGATTGTAGTATAGCTTATGTGTTTATAATAACTAGCACATAGAAAATAATAAAATTTTGTACCCTGTGCTTTATGTTTATTATCCTTTATTGTATTGGAACATCTAGAAGTATAGTAATACATTTTAATTGTTGAACAAAAGAGAAAATAAAAACACTTTTTGTGGTGTGCCACTTAACCATACACAAAATCGTACACAAATAGTCAAATGGTAGTAAAAGTTTCCGATACAGGCCGTCAGACGGCAAAGGCATCGCCGCGCTCGATGTCTATACTATGAAATGTTTTTCAGATAGTCTTCGAATCAGATTTTTTCAAAACATTAAATTACATCTTTTTGTCTTTCTTTATTTAGGCTAACCGCTACTGTTTTTTTTCTTCAGCGTTTCTTCTTAAATTACATTAATGTTATATTTACAATTCTTTCTGGAACGAGCTATAATTTTTCTCAAATAACCATTTTGTGTGGTTTAGTCACCTTACGGTTTAGCGTGCTTTGGCTCTTTAAAGTCCCTTTTAATATTAATATCGTTTGAGAAATTTTTCCCAGATGACTAAATAAATTTCTTTAACATACAAGAGAGAGGACGTAGAGTAGGGCATAACGTAACTTAGATGTTGAATAAAAACTGCAAATTGCTGCTTAGATTGACAAATACCACTCCTCATACCTAATATCTTTTGTACTCATCTTTGCTGTGTTGGGCAAGATTTAGTATTGGTGACGTACATGATCTTTCCTGTCTATAGCAACTTTTGTCTTTTAATTTGAGTTTTTCTTCTGTTTTACCTCTTGAGAAGTATTTTGTAAAGCTGACAAAATAAATATATTGACCGATAGCTTTTGTGGTCGTTGGAGTTTTTGCCAGGTTTAAGCAAGGCAACAACTTTGTCTTTGCTTTGTTTATCTGAAGACTTTGGATATCAGTAACTGTTGTATTTTTGGTCCAAATTTTATAATAAGCTTTGTGCTCAGATCTTCAGTCAGTGCCGTACTATTCTTCATTATATACGTAGATAGTGGATCCAAGCTCAACATTGTTAAAAGGTTCCTTCAGCTGACTGGTTTTGTCCTCTCTCATTTTAAGTTTTTCTTTGCTTCTTTGCCGGCACTTTTACATTTATTGTGTGATTTTCAGCGATCAGCTTAATACCAAATACACTATTTTTTGCCTTCTATGTATTTTCTGCACTAGAAATGCGTCACATTTGTGCTAAGCGCATATGTCTGATAAGGTCAAGTAAAGTAAAGTGTGTTTATCTTTAGATATGCCCTTAATATTTATAGACATTATTAGAATAATTGATCCTAAAAAGGACCGATTTGACACAAATCATATTGACCGGGTGATTCTGATTAGCCGATTAATTAATTATTCATTACCCAGGGTACAACTGATTACGGTGGTCTTATTTGTACTCAAATTTTCGTAAAGGCTTTTCTTTTGAACCCCATAAGAAATGGCTAATTAACTTTTCATTAAAAATAATTTTACACACTGTTACTTTTCGACGATATTTCGAATCAGATTTGTATAGTAATAAGTATAGTTAATATGAAGTCTCTTTGTGAAAAGTAAATGAGTTTGTAATATCGGTCACAACTCATATTATATGAATGATAAGGACATAAACGGTTAAAATAAGTGCACAGAATTTTAACTAAATATATCGGCGCCATTGTTTAGGAGATGGATTTATCCCAGAGATTAAAGGTTAAATGTATATTCCAGGTTCTATCTACGTATTTTCATTACTAAAAAAGTATATTTAAAATAAAGGCCTTAAGATATATTTAGATTCTATGGAAATTAGAATCTATGGAAATTAGCAAATTAAAAAATACAGACATAATTATTCTGAATGACAAAATTGAGACAAACAGTTGCCTCAAGTATTGTTTATATTGTAAAGGTTATCGTCATAGTATAGTCAGAACGCAACAAGGTTCTATTGGCTTTTCTGCTTTTTGTCTCCTCATTCCTATTGAAAACTTAGCCACGTAAATAACGTTTTAAAAATATCATGTATCAATATTTCTTTAGTGTCTTTCCTAAGATAACTTTTTTTAAGCCTACTTCGTTTGACTACATGTAATGGATTTGATAGTTCCCAACAGATAAGTATTGATTGTAGGTTGGATAGCAGTTGGTTGTACAGGCATGTGTTGATAAATATGATGGGTTGGTAGGTAGTTCCATTATTCCTAAATCTGACCATATGTTACCTCCCCTGTTGATTCGTGGACGTCCTAAGGGCATTTTTTCTCTCGGGGCATTCTCCCAGTTTAACTTGGAAATGCAGTTATTAGAAAGCCTTTGGATGTAGCCAGCGTAACTTTGGCGTTGAGATTTAGTCTCTTGTATGACGTTGCTATCTTTATATATCTGTTAGACCTTGGCATTAGTTCCGGTTCGGTATTGGTTAGTATTCGGACCTTTGTAAGTTGGAAAATAATTCTGATGGCTTTTCTAGTAATCCTGATCTAATTAATACCTAAGTTTTACTTACATTGTTTTGTCAGCGTTCTCGTCACATTTAAGTCAATAGGGATTTTAGGATTTTAGGGATTTGTATTAGACTTCTGGATTTAAAAGTGTTATGTGGGTTATATTTACATCAGTTAGCTACCTGAATATTCCATTTTATTTCTTATGTGACAGCGTTATCTACGATACCTAAAACGCTGCAATCTTTCAAAATTATATGGGTTTATTGTTACGTTATGCCCTACCCTACGTCCTCTCTCTTGTATGTTAAAGAAATTTATTTAGTTTTCTCATTACTTACTATCAGACCGTTTTTTGCTGCTAATAGCATTATTTTGTAGCATTCTAATATTTAATTTATGAATTAAATCCGGATAGCAAATAGATATTTTTCACTTTCTCGGAGAAATAATATTCTAACATACAAAATCCTATTAAATTGCCAAAATCTTTCTTGCATATTATATTTACTTATGAGGGACAGCAGCAACATCAGTACCATAATAAGGCGTATAGTCCTGGACTGGCTAATCGTTGGATAATTTAAAGCATGAGTGTAGCAGTTATATTGTTTTCGGGACTGCTACCTGGTATCGGGGAGCAGAGATATCAGTACCAAGTTAGTGCATATAGGAATTGTTGCTTGAACTTTATTATTATTAAACAGCACTATATTTCCTAGTAAAATCCTCATGACTTTACAGTAAGACAAATTTTCGAACGTTGGTTATGGAAACATCATGTACATACCACCGGATTCCCTAGATCGAAATTCAGCAAAATTCTTTTAATATTGATGCGGGAGTAAAAATATAAATATCTGGGAGCTTACATCAACAAAGAATTAGATTCAGACTAAGAAATCAGGGTACGAATAGAAATGGCAAGGGCAGCGTTCTTAAAATTCAAGCAATTGTTCTGTGACAAAAATCTTAATACTGCGCTGAGACTGAGGTTTGTTGAATGTTACGTCTGGTCTCAACTATTGTACGGAGTAGAAATATGGACGGTAAAAGCGCAAATAGTTAGGAAGCTTCAAGCCTTTGAATTTTAGATATACCGGAGAATGTTGAGAATTCCATGGACTGCCAGGGTCACCAATGAGGAAGTGCTGAGAAGGATGGGTCGAGACAAAAAATTGTTGAGAACAATAAAAGTACGCAGGACTGCATACCTGGAACACATACTAAGGAATATAAAGTCTTCTGCAGACCATCATGCAGGGTAGAGTCGATGGCAAAAAGGAAATAGGTAGAAAGAGGAAGTCATGGCTGCGAAATATTCGTGACTGGACAAAGATGACTGTAGACGAATTATTCCACGTTGCAAAAGACAGAGATACTTTTAGAAATGTGGTCGCCAACCTCCGTTAATGGGGACGGCATAGGAAGAAAAATAATGATACGCTAAACAAAAAAAAAACAGAGATGAAGATAGGCGCCAAGAAACTCTGTGTTATAAAACAGTTGAATAAAATACAGATTCTCGATTCAAATATTCAAAAATTTAATGAAGAGCTTACCAAAATAGAAATAACGTCTATTTAAAATGCAATTCATTAATGGCTCAAGGTACAAAGCAGTCCTAGCATCTGCTAATGATATTAATCTTATAAGAAACTCTCTCCGCAAACGACATCTTCAACAAAGTGAAGAGAGCACGAAAAATGTTTTACTTAAAATCAACAAAATAAAAACCAAATACAAGCGAATCAACAGAAGAAAGCAATTCAATACAGAGCATAATTCACTTAAGACCTATTTTAATACATGAATGCGAATCATGGACAATGACTAAAACAAATAAGGAAGAACTCCGAATATTTGAAAGAAAAATAATAAGAAAACTTTTTTAACCTCATTATCATATTGCTACAAATCCGTATAGAATAAGAACACATACTAAATAAAGAAAGCTCTTATAAATATATTGTTTAGGAAAATAAATCGCTTAAGGTAGATCGGACACATGCATAGACGCCAAGATGTCAAACTTGGTTAAAAAACGTAAACTAATTTTTGAAACCAAATTCAGTATTTTGCTTTAATCTGTGCCTTCTAAGAATTGCAAGGAAAAACAGACGTTGATAAAACTGTTATTAGAGACATGGGGAATCTAAAAATTGCATTCCACCTCATATCTCCTCAACTAAGCAAAAATCCTTAACGAATTGGTTTCTAGTACTCGTACAGAGTATATCGGAATAAAAGGAAAAAGACAGTTAAGCAAGAAGAAAAGTGCAAGCATTTACGTTTTAAGGGTGAAAGGATGTGCGCCCCATTTTTAGCTGACAAGCTTGCGGAGCATACTATTTCTGGTCCTTAGTTTGCCTTTTAGTTTTAAACAAGATTCTGTGATTGACAACGTGCGATATAAACTATCTACAAGGTATTTATAGGAAATTCAGAGTTCAAGGATTTCATCACACTATTGGATGTTCAGTTTTGTGAAAGCGACTGTGTTGGGAAAATTGAAGGAGCGTTCCTAAGATTTTCGGGGTTTGGCTTAAAATTAAATCGTAGTTCATTTTTATTATATTTAAGGCATCTATTAGATTTTTCTCCACTCCAGCAACAAAAGTTTTTGGTTGTGCAATGTATGGTCTACATGAAAATCCTAGTATCTACTGGTATCTGTTGATCATTTGTGTAAATGTAATACAGTGTAGGTGCCATTACGCTACGCCAAGCGAGACCGTTTGTCTGCGTTCTCCATATTACCATTGAATGATACGAAAAATCTTCTGTTCTGTAGATATACGCGGATAAAACGATGTTTACAGTTTGTCATACAGTATTTGGAGAAATGTCCTCTAATTTAATGTGTCGTAGGCGGCATTTAGATTGACAAATACCACCCCTGATACCTGATATCTTTCGTACCCGTTGTTGCTTTTTACAACAACGGGTACGTTATTACGTACGTTATAAGTATTACGAATAAAAATAAATAAGCAAGAAGAATATAAGTGAACCATATTTAAAATAAGTGACAGAAAAAAGAATATTATATATACATTTACTTCTAAATTAAAAATAAAATACTCGTATGCCTGATCACGAAAGATACAAAATTTACAAGCGACAAAGTATTTTTTTAAAACAACCGAACATATTATATGTAATAATTGTAATAGATATGTTGGCTATAATCAAATTACCATAAAGTCACCGAAATATTTTATCTGAGTAATGATTCACTATTGATTGCTACGTTACGTTATACGATACATTTATAGTTAAAGCGAAATTAGGTGTTATGCCTACTTATTATTTTAGTATCTGTTACAAGTTACATACTAAAGTATTATAGTAAGATATTGAATTCCCTACATTTAAAAATTGAAATATTGAAATTAGACAGTAAAAAATTGTAATTTTAAGATTGATTTACAAATTATTATAATTTAAATTTTACTACTTTATGAAACAAATATTGTACATCATAAAACGTAGCAATCGAAACATCGGAACGTACATTTATATAATAAATTTTTCAGTGTCAATGCATTAAAAAAATACTAATACATAAAAATTGCCTTTTCCAAGCTTATAACAGACACTAACTTAAGTTTAAAAATAATTAAAGCAAGTAATATAAATTACCACCATAAAATATTTAACTACATTAACCAAGTATTTGTGAAATTTCAGAATGAATAAATTGATTGATATTTAAATAAATTTCAAGTTCCAAAACGTACCTGCTATAAAATTTAAAAATCTACGACTAATCAAATTATTGGCAACATCGGAGGAGTTTAGTTGTGTACGGGGAAGAATACATACGGATCCCAAAAGTGTTTTACCCTATTACGGAGTTCATTTAATCCTACATGTTGGTCGGAGTCTACATAAAGCGCTACCCAGATAATAATATACACGGTGTATATTCTCCTGGAGTTAGTATAATACCGTTTTAGTACGGGGCCCACATTAACCGCTAGATCTATATATATATATATATATATATATATATATATATATATATATATATATATATATATATATATATATATATATATATATATATATATATGTATATGTATATATATATTGTGACGATTGGGGTTTATAGAAAATAATTTATAAGTTATAGGTATACTAGAGAATTTTATAAAAATATATTTATGTGAGGGCATTTTAAGAAATTAGCATATAATAATTGTAAAAAGTTGTATTTTAGTAGTTATGATTTTGTAGATATATTTAAGTGAGCCATGTGACTAGGCAACACACTATACATTCTCTTCAAATGACATTTTAGGAATATAAGTGGGGTTATAGTTGTTTAAAATGTGTAGTTTATTAAATTAGAATGTTAAGTTACTAATTTAATTATATATTCTGATCTGAAAAGCCTAAATGTAAACAAAATTATCAATAAAAAATGAACGAATTCTCCAGAATGCAGAATTTGACCATTGTTTACGGTCGAACATTCTCGAAATAATGATTATGGCGGTGGATCGAACAGATATTTTTTTCGAGAACATCTATATAGAAGTAATAGAACAAATTGGAACATGATCTCTTACCAGATGATTCTAGAATATCCAAAAAGATATAAATACCCGTGATTTGGATTCAAGATGGCAGTTTTTAGTCAGAAGTCAGGCCAGTTTATTATGAAAGTTAGTAGACACATTTAGTTAGTGAAGTAAATTGTTCAGAATTTTCAAGAAGTCAGTCAGAAAAATTTAGTAAGAAATATGAAAGTTAGTTGGAGTCAGTGAATCAGTTACAAATAGTCCAATTGTTTAATATAGTGAGTTAAATGAAGATTAAAAATTATGCATATATTTAATGCACATTTATAATTATACACAAATAATTATTGAAGATTATAAAAGTATATTAGAAGAATATTGGATGGACATTGGAAGGAATTAAAATTATATTATGATTGGAGATTAGTATAAATCAACTTATAATAATTGGATATTGGTATATTGAAAAGAAGAATAAATATAAATGGTGTTTGCTGGTTTGCTTGGTGGTGTATAAATGCTGGTGAAGAAAAATATATCTTAAATTGGTAGAAGCTGATAATTGGAAAAAGTAATTTCACAAAAACAAGGATAACCGAAGTACGAAGACATTCAGTGGTGATTAGAATCTATATAGTGGAAAACAGTTCATTTAGGCATTCAGTGAAAGAAAGGTACAAAATTTTGTTAATATAATTTAGTTAGTGTCATAACAGTTTCAATTTTGAAGATAGTTTGTCTAAATTTTACATTGTCTATAGAATTTAATTAGTTTTATAAGAATATCAATTTAAAGATAGTTTATTTTAAATTTACATTGGCTAGGTTAGATATATATGTGTGTTTCATAATAATTATAATAAAGATAATTTAAAAAAGTACTTACAAACTAATTCTTTGAGAACCGCGATAAAAACCCTATATATTATATTATTAAAAATACTCATTGCTCATCATTCAAACAAAAAACACATCATAACAATATATACATATATATATATATATATATATATATATATATATATATATATATATATATATATATATATATATATATATATATATATATATATATATGTGTGTGTGTGTGTGTGTGCATATTTAACAATATTTAATCATGTATTTTAGTATAGTTAATCACTTCTGCCAGATACAATCAAAATTCTAAATAAAAAAGGGGTTCCTGGAACGTACAAGACAGATGAGACGGGATTTGCAATAAATGTCTGGCGTATCCATTTGGACCTTTCAAATATGGCAAAGGGAAGAGTTTTACGCATCGATTGAAAGAAGCGTTGCCGAAAATATTGATTAGAGGAGAATACTAAAACAGAAATAAAATCCTAACAAATCGAATTCGTTGTTTGTACACCACAATACAAAGAATTTGATCGTAAATTCATATAACAGCAGTGGCGCACCCAGGGGGGGTTTTGGGGGTTAAAACCCCCATCCCAGGACCCTATTCCGACACTGTTACTCACACATTTTAAGGACTCAAAATGGAGGTAATATCATAAAAAAAATTTCGGTGACCAACCAAAACCCCCCCCCAGAGCAAATTCTAGGTGCGCTACTGTATAACAGATGTTGCATTCTTTCACGACCACTATTTTCGAGCACTAGTTTCAATGATATATTCCCACTCCAAGCACACTCCCATTCACACTTTCTCGTTCTCAGCTTCTTCTTTATCGTGATAAATCACTCGCACATCTCACTTCTGCGTATTTTATGTAAAATATCCTTTCAATATTTCCTTTTTTATGGTTTTTTTGCTGTAAACATGCACACATACAAAAGCTATATAGGACCGACATTTCTAGTAATGGTAAACATAAAGTTAAATTTATTAATTCATTTTACTTCTATACCCCTGAATGTAATAATTTAAATTTTATGTTTCTATTTTGTTTTTAGTTTGATATAAAACAGAAAGAAATTCACTTGTTTTTCCTGCATAAGCTAATTTTATAAAAATATATTTATTGCATATTCAAATCACTTTTTTTTTGTTTTTCTTAATTGGCATTAGAGAGGAATCCCATGCAGCCAAAATCATTAATTGTATTATTTTAATAAAAGTATTTTACAGGGATTACCCTCTTCTAGCCCAGGGCATCAGGGCATTTTTGTGTTGACAACACAAGGTAGACCTCGGATGGTGTGGGTATACACATTCAGGAAAAAAATGAGGAGTAAAATAAAGATGCTTTATAGTTGAATTTTCGCTTGAAATATCTTGGTTTGCGTGATTACAAAATCCAACTCTTGCAAAAGTTAAAGTTACACGATCACCTAGCAACGGGTAGATTCTGTGAATGGGCCCAACGAGATTGTTTAGCGATGAAGCTCACTTTTGGTTGAATGGCTGTGTCAGCAAACAAAAATGCCGTATTTGGAGTAAAGATAATCCTCAAGTGTATGTTAAGACACAGACGTAATGGTGTCTTAACAAAGACACCATTACATCCATAAAACTGTTTGGTGTGCTTTGTGGGCTGGTGGAATCATTGGTCCCTATTTCTTCAAAAATGATTCTGGCCAGAATGTTACAGTCAATGGTAACCGTTATATAGCTATGACTACTGACTTTTTTTCCTTATTTGAAAAACCGTGATGTGCAGGAGCTGGGGTTTTAACAAGGCGACGCAATATGTCCGACAGCTCGTGTCATAATTGATTTATAAAAGAAACGTTTGGTTACCTCACAGTTTTACGTTTCGGACCCGTGAATTGGTCTCCAAGATAGTGCGATTTAACTCCGCCAGACGATTTTCTGTGGGGTTCTATGGTTGTAATCATATTTGTTGTACCAAGGATTTCTTCTCAATTTGATTTCTGTTTTTGTATATCTACTTGGATTTGTCAAATGGTACTCTTGCCAAAAGTATCTTTACTTCTTCAACATTTTTTGTCTTGATAAATTTATATGTTCTTGTATTGACTTACAATTTGTATCTTCTCACATTTGTATGCTTTCTTTGGAAATGTTATCTACGACTTCATTGTTTGGTATTAAGATCTTGTAAATTTTTAGGTATATTTTTAATTTTAAATATAATGTGATTGGATGTATTGGAATTCAAATTTTTTAAAACTGTAAGCGAGTCTATAAAAATAATGGCATTTTGGTAATCTTCCTGTTGTACATATTCTAATGCCTTTTGTATTGCTCTAGCTTCAGTTGTAAACGCGCAACCTGTGTCATCAGTATTTTTTGACCCATCGGCATAAATTGCGTGAAAGTTTTGATGTTCCGCCAAAATTTGGCGTATAACTGTATTATTATAATGATGCTAATTCAGAGTAATCAGGAAGATTTACACCACGTAGAACAAATTAAGCTAATGTAATCGAATTATATTTGTGTTGTTTAGTGTGGAGTCACACTTCTTAGTCCTTCGTAAATAAGAGGAGAGTTTTTGATTCTCCAGAAAGGATTAGTTAAATCATATTCTATTGATAATGATATGTGATCCTGTCGTTTGTAATTTAACCATCATTTTTTCTGCTATAAATGGTTTTCTGAGTCCTAAGAGAGGTTCGTTTGCTTCCGCTCTTAGGCGTTCGAGAGGTGTGGATTTCATTGCTTCCATACACATTCTTAGTGCTTTGTTTTGTATAATATCCAGTTTACGTACGTTAGTTTTATTAGCTGTTCCATAAAGTGTACAACCATAATCAATTATTGATCTTATATACGCTCTATACAAAAATACTGTTGTTTGAACATCCGCTCCACACCAAGTTTGCAATGGATTTTAGGAAATTCAAACCTTAATTAATTAAGCTTAATTTCTTTAAAACATCAAAGCTGATGTGTTTATAACAAATAAGAATTAAAATTGGTGCCATTCATTAGCTATAGGCCTATATTTTATGATGATATAATTTTTATTTTTAAGAAACCGTTACTTATAGTCCAAAATATGGCTAAAGTTGACTGTTTTTTCGAGTAGTCGAATCGTCTCGGTTTTCACTGGTTCTCCTGTTGGCCTGGGGCACTTCAACATTGGCGATATTTTCTTTTTGGCTGCTATTTAAACTTAGTGACTATAAA